>NC_053397.1:978952-1098952 GCF_905171765.1 Bufo bufo | reverse complement strand
ATATAAAATAATAATTGTGAACATAAATGGACATTGTATTAAAAGTTAGTGCTGAAGATATGAGACCATCTATTAAGGAGTAAGTCAACTCCCTAAAACATGGAGGGAACAAGGTTACTTGATAAGGACTCATGTCCGTATCACACACCTGCTGTATGAGGTTCAATTTATATATTCATAATTTTATATATATATCTCTGCATGGTATATTTAGTTTGCAACATATGTTAATCAATAATTCATATAATGTGTTATCTAAGTGTAACAACATATCGATTTATATATATGTTATACCATGTATTTACCATTTAGAAGGTACAGAAACAAATAAGTTTAAGTTAATTGGATTCCAAAACAATAGTTATTCATGGATGTAGATAAATGAAATGTACAAGTTCCGATGCCAAGCATCAAAGCCGCTCAACCTATATTTCAAAAAGATAGGAGAAGACAGTCAACTCCAACAAGTCCAGGATATAGGTAATTAAAAGTGTAAGGAAAAGACCTTCCTCAGTGATTTATATGGAAAGGTCAAAGAGGTCCTGAGAATATATTTTTAGATATTTAATTTTAATGCTTAAAAGTTGTGATGTTCACCTACAGTACCGCAGTGCCATCTGGAGGCAGATGGGCAACATTATATTATTTCATTATTTGTCCTATACCATATTAGGAGTTGAGATAACGTCATGAGGTTATTAGCATGCAAATACACCCACCCTACCTGATTGGGAATCCATAATCTAAAGGGGATGATTCTTAGATAAGGGGGGGAATAATTATTCGTGTGCGGAGTAGCATGGAAGCGATCAAGAGAAAAGAGAGCTAGTAGAGGAGAAGTTGAGGGCTATCAAGATGAAAGCCATGATGAGATGCGCTATGATGGACCACCCAGCTTTCCTAGGAGCAGAAGTGAGATTCCTACTAGGACTTGGTAAGAGACAATTATATTTCATTTTATTAAGACTAATTTGATAGTGTGGGTGAAATTATACCATCTAGATTGGCGAATAAATAAATGATTAAATTAATTGATCATCTCCATATTGAGATGTAGTATTTGGATATTGTGAGGCTTCATTCTACCTGCAGAAGAATCTAGACTCATAATCTAGCAAAGCATTAAATGATTATATATATACACACACACACACACACACACACACATATTGATAGAACATTCTTCGCCAAGCTAAGTGATTGATTCCCACAAGGAAGAGTTGTTTCAAATCCTTCCCATTTAAGATCCTAGATCCCTGTTATTTGTCTTAATAGTCTTTCCAAAAAGTTATATATGTGAAAATAGTCCAGGATGGGGCGGAAGGATACAGTTATCTCTTCTAAGTTATATCCTTGGATGGATTTGCCCATCTTGAAGCCATGTGATGTGTAGTTGGTTAGGGGGGGCAGAAAGTATTTAGCATTCTATAATGATGTCTAGGATTAGACATGCCCGTCCTGATATCATGAGGTTTTCTCTGAACAGAAGTGATGTATATAACTTATGTTCCTATTTGATATCCTAACCTAATAATAGCTCGGTTATAATGTGACAAGTTATTTCCACTCACATGTATTGTTAGGCTTGTAATGCTTTATATTAACGCTATATATATTCATTTGCATGTATCTTTGTGTTTATTTACTTATATATGTTTATAACCTTGTAACCAATAAATCTGCATATTTTATAATACCTGTGTATTATTGTATAATGCGAACTACATTTCAACATTAACGTCATCTCACGTCAAAAAACTTATTTATCTGAGGAAATAGTCGGACTCAGATGTGAATTGTATCAATTAGGTTGTCTACAAGTCACCAGGTCATGATTTTAAGAATTTATGACAAATTTTATAAATTAAATTTTTTTATGGTTAATTATTTTTATGACCATAATTAATAATTCTTAATTGAATTATTACCCCCCGACAGCCATCATTACTTTAAGAAATGAAGGTCAGTCAGACAGCCGAAAAATTGGGAAAACGTTGAAAGTAAGGGCTATTTGACCATGAAGGAGAGTGATGGGGTGCTGCGCCAGATGACCTGGCCTCCACAGTCACCGGACCTGAACCCAATCGAGATGGTTTGGGGTGAGCTGGACCGCAGAGTGAAGGCAAAAGGGCCAACAAGTGCTAAGCATCTCTGGGAACTCCTTCAAGACTGTTGGAAGACCATTTCAGGGGACTACCTCTTGAAGCTCATCAAGAGAATGCCAAGAGTGTGCAAAGCAGTAATCAAAGCAAAAGGTTGCTACTTTGAAGAACCTAGAATATGACATATTTTCAGTTGTTTCACACTTGTTTGTTATGTATATAATTCCACATGTGTTAATTCATAGTTTTGATGCCTTCATAGTCATGAAAATAAAGAAAACTCTTTGAATAAGAAGGTGTGTCCAAACTTTTGGTCTGTACTGTATGTGTACGGTATGTGCACTGTAAATGTGTAGTGTGTGCACTGTATATATGTGTGTACAGTGTATATATGTGTGTGTGTAGTGTATATACATGTGTGTATGCGTACAGTGTGTGTAGTGTATATACATGTGTGTACAGTGTGTAGTGTATATGTGTGCGCACAGTGTATATACATGTTTACAGTGTATGTACGTGTGCATAGTGTATGTGTGTAGTGTGTGTTTACAGTTTGTGTGTACAGTGTATATGTGTATACAGTGTATATGTATGTGTGTACAGTGTACATATAGTGCATATGTGTGTAAAAGTGTTTGTGTACAGTATATACGTGTGTACAGTGTGTGTAGTGTGTATACAAATGTACAGTTTATACGTGTGTGACTATAGGTATGTACAATGTATATATGCATGTACAGAGTGCGCGTACAGAGATTGTGTGCATGTATAGTGTGGTGAATGTAGAGACTGGTGCTCTTTAGGATCAAACTATGCATACAGTTAATGAGAAGGACTGAGGACACTACTTTTCAAAATCAGAGCATCGAGTGAGTACATTACTAATGACCAGAACATGTACTGAGGACAACATTTCTTTCAACCAGAAAATTTACAGAGGACAACACTTCCCATGACCAGAAAATCTACTAAGTACATTATTTCTCATGATAAGAACATCTACCAAGGATATTTCCATGACCAGAACATCAACCAAGGTTATCACGTCTCAACCAGAACATTTATTGAGGATACCAATTCTCAAGACCAGAACATCTATTGAAGACAGATGTTCTGGTCTTCAGAAATTCCAGCAAAGAAAACACTTCTCATAGAAACATAGAATGTGTCGGCAGATAAGAACCATTTGGCCCATCTAGTCTGCCCAATATACTGAATACTACTGAGGATATCTCTTCTCAAACCCAGAACTTTTACCGTGGATATCAAGTCTCACAACCAGAACCATTACTAATGAGATCACTTTTATCATCCTGAATGTCTACTGGAGCTATCACTTTTAATGTGTAGGACATCTACCAAGAACATCACTTCTCAAAATCAGAACATCTATCAAGTACTTTGTATCTCATGACTAGAACTAGGACAACACTTCTTATGACCAGAACATCTACTGAGAATCTCACTTTAACATCATTTCTTGTCACCAGAACATTTAATGAGGACTTCTTATGACCAGAATTTTTGAGGATTTCTCATGACCAGAACTTCTGAGAATGTCACTTCTACATAATTCTTTGAGACCAGAACATGTAGTGAGGACATCACTAACGGTATAATGAACAGAACATCTACCAACGCCAGCACTTTCTGTGCCTAGAACTTCTACTGAGGATTTTTCAAGACCAGAATATCTAGTAAGGATGTCACTTCTGCTCACAAGAAATGATGTATAACATGTACTGAGGACAACACTTTTCACAACCAGAACATCTACCAAGTACAGCTCGTCTCATGACCAGAATATGTACTGAGGACATCACTAACGGTATCATGAACAGATCATCTACCAAGGGCAGCACTTCTCATGAGCAGAACATTTGCTGAGGTCATTAATTTTCAAAATCAGAACATTTACTGAAAAATGTTATTTTATTATCTTTGCTTCTACCTCATACTGAAGCAGTTACTTGGACCTAACTAAGGAGTAACTAGTAACAGTCTCAGCACATTCCTGTCTATAAGAGGCGGTATTACAGTGTGCTGACAATTGCAGTCTCTGCCATCACCATTTATAGCCAGGTCAAAAACACCACACATTATGACTAAGGCTGGCATGATGTACACCTGAAACGCATCAACGTGGAGCCTATCGCGCCCGTGTGTCACGTACTAGAACGTTTACAAGACGACTGAATAAAGCCTTAATACCTTTATCCTGCTGCTGGGACTATTTCTACCTTGCAGTATTATAGTAGTTATATTCCTGTACATAGGAGCAGTATTATAGTAGTTATATTCTTGTACATAGGGGGCAGTATTATAGTAGTTATATTCCTGTACATAGGAGGCAGTATTATAGTAGTTATATTCTTGTACACAGGAGGCAGTATTATAGTAGTTATATTCTTGTACATAGGAGCAGTATTATAGTAGTTATATTCTTATACATAGGAGCAGTATTATAGTAGTTATATTCTTGTACATAGGAGGCAGTATTATAGTAGTTATATTCTTGTACATAGGAGCAGTATTATAGTAGTTATATTCTTGTACATAGGAGCAGTATTATAGTAGTTATATTCCTGTACATAGGAGCAGTATTATAGTAGTTATATTCTTGTACATAGGAGCAGTATTATAGTAGTTATATTCTTATACATAGGAGCAGTATTATAGTAGTTATATTCTTATACATAGGAGCAGTATTATAGTAGTTATATTCTTGTACATAGGAGCAGTATTATAGTAGTTATATTCTTGTACATAGGAGCAGTATTATAGTAGTTATATTCTTATACATAGGAGCAGTATTATAGTAGTTATATTCTTGTACATAGGAGCAGTATTATAGTAGTTATACTCTTGTACATAGGAGGCAGTATTATAGTAGTTATATTCTTGTACATAGGAGCAGTATTATAGCAGTTATATACTTGTACATAGTAGACAGTATTATAGTAGTTATATTCTTGTATATAGGAGCAGTATTATAGTAGTTATATTCCTGTACATAGGAGCAGTATTATAGTAGTTATATTCTTATACATAGGAGCAGTATTATAGTAGTTATATTCTTGTACATAGGAGCAGTATTATAGTAGTTATATTCTTGTACATAGGAGCAGTATTATAGTAGTTATATTCTTGTCCATAGGAGGCAGTATTATAGTAGTTATATTCTTGTACATAGGAGCAGTATTATAATAGTTATATTCTTGTACATAGAAGCAGTATTATAGTAGTTATATTCTTGTACATAAGAGCAGTATTATAGTAGTTATATTCTTGTAGATAGGAGCAGTATTATAGTAGTTATATTCTTGTACAGAGGAGGCAGTATTATAGTAGTTATATTCTTGTACATAGGAGCAGTATTATAGTAGTTATATTCTTGTACATAGGAGCAGTATTATAGTAGTTATATTCTTGTACATAGGAGCAGTATTATAGTAGTTATATTCTTGTACATAGGAGGCAATATTATAGTAGTTATATTCTTGTATATAGGAGCAGTATTATAGTAGATATATTCTTGTACATAGGAGCAGTATTATAGTAGTTATATTCTTGTATATAGGAGGCAGTATTATAGTAGTTATATTCTTGTACATAGGAGGCAGTATTATAGTAGTTATATTCTTGTACATAGGAGGCAGTAATATAGTAGTTATATTCTTGTACATAGGAGGCAGTATTATAGTAGTTATATTCTTGTCTATAGGAGGCAGTATTATAGTAGTTATATTCTTGTCCATAGGAGGCAGTATTATAGTAGTTATATTCTTGTACATAGGAGCAGTATTATAGTAGTTATATTCTTGTACATAGGAGCAGTATTATAGTAGTTATATTCTTGTACATAGGAGGCAGTATTATAGTAGTTATATTCTTGTCTATAGGAGGCAGTATTATAGTAGTTATATTCTTGTACATAGGAGGCAGTATTATAGTAGTTATATTCTTGTATATAGGAGCAGTATTATAGTAGTTATATTCTTGTACATAGGAGGCAGTATTATAGTAGTTATATTCTTGTCTATAGGAGGCAGTATTATAGTAGTTATATTCTTGTACATAGGAGGCAGTATTATAGTAGTTATATTCTTGTATATAGGAGCAGTATTATAGTAGTTATATTCTTGTACATAGGAGGCAGTATTATAGTAGTTATATTCTTGTACATAGGAGCAGTATTATAGTAGTTAAATTATTGTACATAGGAGCAGTATTATAGTAGTTAAATTATTGTACATAGGAGCAGTATTATAGTAGTTAAATTATTGTACATAGGAGCAGTATTATAGTAGTTATATTCCTGTACGGAGGAGCAGTATTATAGAAGTTATATTCTTGTACATAGGAGCAGTATTATAGTAGTTATATTCCTGTACATAGGAGCAGTATTATAGTAGTATAGTATTTACAGAGAGTAAATACCGCTGCCCTCACTGCCTGGCAGTACCAGTGCTCTATCTGAAAAGATGCAGAGGGGTCACAGGGACCACCAGGAGCTGGGGACATACAGGAGACACAGAGGGACACCAGAGGCTGGGGACATACAGGAGACACAGAGGGACACCAGAGGCTGGGGACATACAGGAGACACAGAGGGACACCAGAGGCTGGGGACATACAGGAGACACAGAGGGACACCAGAGGCTGGGGACATACAGGAGACACAGAGGGACACCAGAGGCTGGGGACATACAGGAGACACAGAGGGACACCAGAGGCTGAGGACATACAGGAGACACAGAGGGACACCAGAGGCTGGGGACATACAGGAGACACAGAGGGACACCAGAGGCTGGGGACATACAGGAGACACAGAGGGACACCAGAGGCTGGGGACATACAGGAGACACAGAGGGACACCAGAGGCTGGGGACATACAGGAGACACAGAGGGATCACCGGGAGCTGGGGACAGATAGGACTCCTAGAGGGACAGCAGAGGCTGGGGACATACAGGAGTCACAGAGGGACACCAGAGGCTGGGGACATACAGGAGACACAGAGGGACACCAGAGGCTGGGGACATACAGGAGACACAGAGGGACACCAGGAGCTGGGGACATACAGGAGACACAGAGGGACACCAGAGGCTAGGGACATACAGGAGACACAGAGGGACACCAGAGGCTGGGGACATACAGGAGACACAGAGGGACCACCAGGAGCTGGGGACAGATAGGACTCAGAGGGACAGCAGAGGCTGGGGACATACAGGAGACACAGAGGGACCACCGGGAGCTGGGGACATACAGGAGACACAGAGGGACACCAGAGGCTGGGGACATACAGGAGACACAGAGGGACACCAGAGGCTGGGGACATACAGGAGACACAGAGGGACACCAGAGGCTGGGGACATACTGGAGACACAGAGGGACCACCGGGAGCTGGGGACAGATAGGACTCCTAGAGGGACAGCAGAGGCTGGGGACATACAGGAGACACAGAGGGACACCAGGAGCTGGGGACATACAGGAGACACAGAGGGACACCAGAGGCTGGGGACATACAGGAGACACAGAGGGACACCAGAGGCTGGGGACATACAGGAGACACAGAGGGACACCAGAGGCTGGGGACATACAGGAGACACAGAGGGACACCAGAGGCTGGGGACATACTGGAGACACAGAGGGACACCAGAGGCTGGGGACATACAGGAGACACAGAGGGACACCAGAGGCTGGGGACATACAGGAGACACAGAGGGACACCAGAGGCTAGGGACATACAGGAGACACAGAGGGACACCAGAGGCTGGGGACATACTGGAGACACAGAGGGACCACCGGGAGCTGGGGACAGATAGGACTCCTAGAGGGACAGCAGAGGCTGGGGACATACAGGAGACACAGAGGGACACCAGGAGCTGGGGACATACAGGAGACACAGAGGGACACCAGAGGCTGGGGACATACAGGAGACACAGAGGGACACCAGAGGCTGGGGACATACAGGAGACACAGAGGGACCACCGGGAGCTGGGGACAGATAGGACTCCTAGAGGGACAGCAGAGGCTGGGGACATACAGTGCCTTGCAAAAGTATCCCCCCCCCTCCCCCCTTGACTTTGTTCGCGTTTTCTTACATTACAGCTTTAAGTTCAATGTTTTGTTAATCAGAATTCTATGTGATGGATCAGAACACAATGGTCTAAGTTGCTGAAGTGAAAGGACAAAAATATATAAATAAAACTATTGTTTAGAAAAAGAGAAAACCGAAAATTGTCCTGTGCGTATGTATTCGCCCCCTTTGTTAAGAAGCCCATAAAAAGCTTTGGTGCAACCAATTACCTTCAGAAGTCACACGATTAGTGAGATGATGTCACCTGTGTGCAGGTAAAAGGTATTATTATCTGATTACTCAGTACATATATACTTGACTATTGGCTACTAGGGATCAGGCACTCCTGAGGAAGCCAGCAAGTCTGGCGATACGCGTTGGGCTTTTCTTCTGACCACCACGCACGCCCCCCCATCATGCCATTTTTATGATAAGTATTTGAGTCTTATTTATTGTTGATGGATTACATGCTGATGGATGTGGGGGTCTGTCTATGAGTTTGTGGTGAGCCAGATGGGCATGTGCCGACACACGGTTCACATGGCCCAGATTTGTTGTATACAACGATTTTAACTTACTTTATGTTGTGTCTGTTTCCTTAAATAAATTTGTAATTTTGTAGATGTGCGGCTCCTGTTTCGGTATTCTTTCTCTTCTTTGACATATTGTGCATTACATACCGTGAGCCGGCACTCTTTTTTATTTTTATTTTTGGATGTGCCCCTATCTTTTGATTGCATGGTCACCTGTGTGCAATCTAAGTGTCACATGATCTGTCATTACATATAAATTATTAATAATTTGGAACTAACCCGGGTAAGGTAATTTAACAAACATATTAACAAATGCCTGAACAGGCAATGAGACCTATCCTGACCCAGGTAAAATTAATACTTCACTTTTATTATTAATTATATATAAAATACATATGTGAAAATGAGTGCAAATGATTGTTTGTTATTATTTACTTTAATTTTAACAAACCAAAAACTATGTTAAAAATACAGTCGCCCCTCCACTAGTAGATGCAGATGTTGTACAGTGACGGAGGCGCGGAGATGTGCACTAGCTCCCACCCCCTCACTTATGATACGGGGTATCGTACCACTATTTATGGGGCTTTTGCTGACTGAATGGTTTTGTCAATGCGGCAGTGTAAAGCAGTGGGAGCAAGGGTGCGTCAACCCACTGTCAAAGGAGCACAATTGGCCAGAAATCTGGTGAAACATGTCGGGGGGCAGTGTTAGTTTTTAAACGCAGCCCCCCACTCCACAGCTGGACTATACGTCTACAGTGGGCTCTCATGAGCCTTGGATAGACGCGGCAGCAACACTGTGTCTATCGTTGTTTGTAGGGCTAACTGCCATTAGGCTTTAATGCTGGTCTGAAGCGTACAAGGTTGCCAATTGTGCTCCTTTGACAGTGGGTTGACGCACCCTTGCTCCCACTGCTTTACACTGCCGCATTGACAAAACCATTCAGTCAGCAAAAGCCCTATAAATAGTGGTACGATACCCCGTATCATAAGTGAGGGGGTGGGAGCTAGTGCACATCTCCGCGCCTCCGTCACTGTACACCATCTGCATCTACTAGTGGAGGGGCGACTGTATTTTTAACATAGTTTTTGGTTTGTTAAAATTAAAGTAAATAATAACAAACAATCATTTGCACTCATTTTCACATATGTATTTTATATATAATTAATAATAAAAGTGAAGTATTAATTTTACCTGGGTCAGGATAGGTCTCATTGCCTGTTCAGGCATTTGTTAATATATCTGTCATTACATATAGACACCAGAGGCTGCAACACCTAAGCAAGAGGCATCACTAACCAAACACTGCCGTGAAGACCAAGGAACTCTCCAAACAAGAAAGGGACAATGTTGTTGAGAAGTACAAGTCAGGGTTAGGTTATAAAAAAATATCCAAATCTTTGATGATCCCCAGGAGCACCATCAAATCTATCATAACCAGATGGAAAGAACATGGGACAAGAGACGGCCGCCCACCAAAACTGACGGACCGGGCCAGGAGGGCATTAATCAGAGATGTATGTGACTGTTGTAATGCTTGTGATCTGTAGTGATTTTATGGCCCCTCCAGATCCTTCGCTTTGTCTGTTTACCTACATATGGCATCTCTTCTCATACGCCTTACTTCAGTGATTGATTAATGAGCTAAATCCCCCCTAGTTCTGTGATCAAGCTTCCTATAAATATAGACCCAGTCTAAGGGGAAGCACGAGCCAAAAGCACCATCTCTGACAAAGCGCCATTTTGCCTAAGCGCTTGGCAGTTAATCATGGCAGTTGGGCAGGAGACGGAGATGCTAGGTGTACTACTCCAGCACAGGTCTGCTACGATATAGTTTCACTCTGGCTGCTCTTCTCATCACTATGGCGGTCTACACCGTCCTACACCGTCCACCCCCTGTCCCTTCTCTCCACATCAGTCCCTCCTTCCCTCGCCCTTGTTCAGATCCCATACACTTTACACCCTCATACATTACACTGACCCATCTCCCTCCACGGTGCAGCATAAAAAACACCCATATAAATCTCTCACCCACTGACGCTGTCTGTTTCTGTTCTCCTGCTACTAGCTGCAGGGGATATTTCACCAAACCCTGGCCCTCCGTCTGTTGCCAACTTCTCCACACACAGAAACCCCAACAATCTGATTAATGTTCACTGCACGTCCTCTCCAGTCTCTCTAAACTGCGTGCTCTGGAACGCACATTCGGTCTGTAACAAACTCCCCACAATCCATGATCTCTTCCTCTCACACTCTTTGAACTTGCTGGCCCTTACAGAAACCTGGCTTCCCCTGCTGCCCTATCCTATGGCAGACTTCACTTCTCCCACCCCCCCAGACCTGATGACAGGCACGGTGGAGGAGCAGGCATACTACTTTCTCCACAGTGCACATTTCAGGTCATTCCCCCTGTACCCTCTCTCACATTCCCCTCTTTTGAGGTTCACACCATTAGACTTCCATTCATTTCCCCTGAGAGTTGCAGTTGTCTATCGTCCCCCAGGCTCCCCCACCAATCCTGGATCACTTTGCAGCTTGGCTTCCTCACTTCCTATCTTCTGAATCACCAACTCTTATTATGGGTGATTTTAATATCCCCATTGATGATCCTTCCTCCCCATCAGCCGCTCACTTTCTTTAACCTCCTCTCTTGGCCTATCACAGCTCACTTCCTCTGCCACGCATGAACGGGGCAATATACTTGATCTAGTCTTCTTCCGTCACTGCTCAGTCTCAGACTTTAGTTACTCATCCTTCCCACTTTCTGACCACAATCTTCTTTCATTTACCATAAAGACCTCTCACTTTTCTCATGACAATCCTACTTCTCACACTTACAGAAACCTACACACCATTGATCCCCAGCAGCTCCCTGACACCCTACAATTAGCTCTTACCCAGTCTCTTCCCTCCCCTGTCCAGACTTGACTGCCAATCTTTACAACAGGACCCTCAAAACCACGCTAGATGAAGTTGCTCCAATATCAATCCGACCCTCCCGACACAGAACATGGCAGCCCTGGCGCACACCTGAAACACGTTTTCTCCAGCGCTGCTCCAGATGTACAGAACACTTATGGAGAAAATTCCGAATATCAACAGACTTCCTTCGTTATAAATTTATGCTCAAAACATACAATTCGGCTCTCAACATTGCCAAACAAAAGTACTTCACCTCTCTCATCTCCTCACTCTCAACATTGCCAAACAAAAGTACTTCACCTCTCTCATCTCCTCATTTTCAAATAACCCAAAACGACTCTTTGCCACTTTTCATTCCCTTCTAAGCCCTAAAGCTCCAGAACCTGTCACTGACCTCTGTGCTGATGGCATGGCCACTTACTTCAGAGACCAGATTGGCAGTATCCGGCAGGAAATTATCTCCCAGTCCCCAAATAATTTCAATCCTCCTCCCTCCAATTCCTACACATGCTCTCTCTCCTCTTTTGACCCTATAACAGAGTAAGAAGTCTCCCTGGCTGTCATCAATCACCTAACTACAATTTTTAACCGCTCTCTCTCTTCTGGTATCTTTCCCTCTCTCTCTTCAAACACTCTGTTATAACCCCACTACTAAAGAAACCATCTCTTGACCGGACCTGTGCTGCTAACTAAGGACCTGTTTCTAACATCCCCTTCATCTCTAAACTCATTGAACGTCTTGTCTACTCTCACTTAATAAGCCATCTCTCTGCAAACTCTCTTCTTGATCCCTTACAATCTGCCTTTCGCCCTCTTCACTCTACAGAAACTGCCCTTACTAAAGTGTCTAACGATCTCCTAACTGCAAAAAGAAATGGTGACTATTCTCTACTGATTCTGCTGGATCTCTCAGCAGCACTTGATACCATTGACCATTAACTCCTCCTCACCATGCTCCACTCAATTGGCCTTAAGGACACTGCTCTCTTGGTTCTCTTCCTATCTCTCTGGCTGCTCCTTTAGCGTATCATTCGCTGGCTCTTCTTCTCCTCTTCCTCTTGATGTTGGCGTTTCTCAGGGCTCAGTACTGGGTCCTCTACTCTTCTCCCTCTATACAGCCTCCATTGGACAGACTATTAGTAGACTTGGCTTTCGATACCATCTCTATGCTGAACTATACACTTCATCCCCTGACATCACCCCTGCCTTACTCCGAAACACCAGTAATTGTCTGGCAGAGGTCTCTAACATCATGTCCTCTCTCTATCTAAAACTGAACCTCTCAAAATCTTAACTTCTTGTCTTTCCCCCATTTACTAACTGCACCTCCATACATCTCCATCTACCACCCTACTCCTGCTCTCCGTTTTGTTAGCGACCTAATATTAATAATCTCCATAATTCGTACCTCTCACTCCCGTCTTCAAGACTTTTCTCGAGCTGCACCTACTCTCTGGAATACTCTGCCCCGGAATACTAGGTCAATCCACAACTTCTCCACCTTCAAACGTGCCTTAAAAACACATATTTTCAGGCAGGCTTATCAAGCTACCTAAAATGACTTTTCCCAGACTAAACCTTTCCCCCACCAACTCCTCCGGCCTAAACTCGATCCTCTAGTAGTCCTGAAGCAGATCGGCCGGCACCGCTCCTGTCAGTTCAATAATGGCTCAAATCCTACTGATCACAATCAACTACCTGATGTGTCACCCCAATTCCTCAGATTGTAAGCTCTTGCGAGCAGGGCCCTGACTCCTAGTGTTTCAGTTGCATATTATCCAGTTAATTTGGTTTTGTATATGAACCCTATCAACTTGTAAAGCGCTGCAGAATATGGTGGCGCTATATAAATAAATATTATCATTATTATTATCAGAGAGGCAGCACAGAGACCTGAGGTGACCCTGGAGGAGCTGCAGAGTTCACAGCAGAGACTGGAGGATCTGTACAGAGGACGACAGTAAGCCGCACGCTCCATAGAGTTGGGCTTTATGGCAGAGTGGCCAGAAGAAGCCATTACTGTCAGCTAAAGACAATAAGGCGCGTTGTGAGGTTGTGAAAAGGCAAGTGGGAGACTCCAAAATGTATGGAGGACGGGGCTCCGGTCTGAGGAGACCCCAAAATGTATGGAGGAAGGGGCTCCGGTCTGAGGAGACCCCAAAATGTATGGAGGAAGGGGCTCCGGTCTGAGGAGACCCCAAAATGTATGGAGGAAGGGGCTCTGGTCTGAGACCAATACTGAACTTTTCGTCCATCAAAGAAAACGCTTTGTCTGGCGCAAACCCAACACATCACATCACCCAAAGAGCACCATCCCCACAGTGAGACATGGTGGTGGCGGCATCATACTGGGGGGATGGGACTGGGAAACCGGTCAGAGCTGAGGGAAAGATGGACGGTGCTGAATACAGGGATATTCTTCAGCAGAACCTGCCCCACTCTGTGCGTGATCTGAGGCCAGGACGGAGGCTCACCTTCCAGCAGGACAATGACCCCAAACACACGGCTACAGCAACACTTGAGGGGTTTAAGGGGAAACATGTAAATGTGTTGGAACGGCCGAGTCACAGCTCAGATCTCAGTCCTATAGAACATCTGTGGTCTTTTTTTTTTTAAATATTTTTTATTGTTATACAAAACACTTATAAAATATACAATATCAAGCCGCCCAACGGGCGTTCTTACAATAATCATCCATGTGTTAACATTTTAAACCAATTACCCTCCCCCCCCACCCAATTGAGGAGAGGGAGACGGAGAGAGAGAGGTAAAAGGAAAGGGGGGGGGGGGGGGGGGGAATAAAAATAATTCAGACCATGGCCCTGGTTCAACCATTTCATCCATACTTTATCAACTTTTTCACCTCTATCCCTATATCTCTCAACCGTCTGTTCCAGTTTAATCAGGTCAAGCACTGCATCCTGACCCACTGTAGGAGGATCTTCGGAGAATGAGCAATCTGGCCTGAAAGAGTACTTTACACAATACCGATTGTAACTCTCTTTTTAATTTAAGGTCTACCATAGCCCCCAAAATACAGACAACAGGATCTTCCGGAACTTTGATACCCAAAAATATTGATGTTATATCTATGATATCTTTCCAATACCTTAATAATTTAGGGCATCTCCAAAAACAATGAATAAGATCGGCCTTCTCACCCATACATTTTGGACACTGGTCTGTAGCTCTAACCCCCATTTTCCTCAGTGCCCAAGGAGATCTGTGTAGCCTGTGGACAATAAAGAACTGGGAGATTTTATGTGAGGCCCTTTCGGACACCTTGGTGTAGCTTCCGAGGGCATCAGTCCATTTTTCTTCCGTGAGGGACAAAATCTCTTTTCCCACTTTCCTCCAGCTGGTATTATAATCCGTTCTTTCTTTGACTCCATCAAGATTCTGTATCTTTTTGCCGTAATTCCCCTCCTTTCTTCTCCATTAGTGAATTTGTATATTCTATTTGAGTGTTCTTTTCTATATATATTCAGGTTGGTTGATAATCTAACAGCATTTTTGAGTTGTAAATATTTATAACTATCCTTTTGTTGGACCCCAAACTCCCTTACTAAAGTATCTAAGTCCTTTAATTTATCTTCTTGAAATATTTGAGCTAGATATTTTATCCCCTTTTTTTCCCAATCTATATAGGACCTGATCTTTTGTATTTCATTCAGATTAATATTTTTCCAGATAGGTGTATACAGGAAATACCCTTTGATATCAATTATTTTTTTAATTTCCATCCATTAAATTCATTTGTGGTCGGATCGGCTATCAGAAAGGGTTAGATAGGATGGGTACACCCATCTACAACAAGCAGTAGAATTGTGCCATAACTGCTGCGGTAGGGCAGCCTAAAGGGGGCCACCCTAGTATGAAGTGACTGTAAGATGGAGTGGGTGGGTGGGTGAAATCAGCTGAATCGGCGTCAGTCTGGACCCACAGGTGCCTATGAATAGCCTAGTAATCAGCCAGCCTGGACCCACAGGTGCCTATAAATAGCCTAGTAATCAGCCAGCCTGGGCCCACAGGTGCCTATAAATAGCCTAGTAATCAGTCAGTCTGGACCCACAGGTGCCTATAAATAGCCTAGTAACCAGCCAGCCTGGGCTCACAGGTGCATGAAAGTAGCCTTGTAATCAGCCTCCCCTCCCACAAATTCAGCAAACTTCTTTGCTTAACACTTGTGGTCGGATCGGCTATCAGAAAGGGTTAGATAGGATGGGTACACCCATCTACAACAAGCAGTAGAATTGTGCCATAACTGCTGCGGTAGGGCAGCCTAAAGTGGCCAAAAAGCGTAGACCTTAGTTTAGAGTAAAACATATACATACCATTACGACACCCGCTTTGCACGCAAAAGACACTACATGATGAAGGTGCGGAATATACCGTACATATCAGAGACTTCTATATATGTTACCTCTTTGTCACGTGCGACGGCACATTGTTCTTGAAGGTAGCTAAAGTTGATGCTTTTGAAAGAGTGGTCGGTAATCAGGAACGATTTACTCCTATGTTGACAAACATATGAACATATTACGAGGAGGTCTGAATCCCGAGAGCTGCAGACTGAAACAAGGGTGAATCTGATGGAAGGGCTTAAATGAAGTCCAACCATTCGCTAAGGGTCCTGCTTGGACACCAACTGTTAGTGGTGGCAAATACTTCACCTATACTTATTCCCCAGGCGACCGCTTTAATTATTATTATATAAAGGACCCAAAAGTTAGAAGATGGCGTATGCCGTTTAACTCTAGTAATGGATGAAGTGAAATGTGTAGACTCACCAGGCCTGGGGAACCATAAGCACGAATACATGGCTGGTTGAAATTAACGAGCTAATGTCGCCTGCACTGAGGAAAAAACGTACCCACTATACTAGCAGTTGTGACAGGAAATAAGCTTAAAGTCATGATAACTATGTATGCTGCGCCTGTGATAGGACTTGTGTCCGTAGACGTGACAGACTATATATATTGCGCCTTATTGTTGTACCTCCCACTTGAAGATGGACCGGTACAAGGTGCAACACCAACACCCTCAGCCCGAGTTTGAAGATGAAGTAAGCGTGCCTATAATGAAGACATAATGTACACACAATGCCTACTGCTATGACAGGACGAGCTTAAGGTCATGATAGACTACCTATGCTGCGCCTGTAGTCGTGCTAGGACTTATCGTGTCAGTAAACGTGACAGACTTCGTAAATCGCCTGTAGTCGTGACAGGACTTATTAGTCTGTAGTCGTGACAGACTGCGTAAATCGCCTGTAGTCGTGACAGGACTTATTAGTCTGTAGTCGTGACAGACTTCGTAAATCGCCTGTAGTCGTGACAGGACTTATTATTCTGTAGTCGTGACAGACTTCGTAAATCGCCTGTAGTGGTGAGACAGGACTTAGTCTGTAGTCGTGACAGACTTCGTAATCACCTGTAGTGGTGAGACAGGACTTAGTCTGTAGTCGTGACAGACTTCGTAATCACCTGTAGTGGTGACCGGACTCCCTGTGGACGAACCTGATGCCACAGTATAGTTGTTTCCCTTTTTCTTTTTTTTTTAACAACCCCTTGAGAAGCGGAATTGTGAGACCCCAGGGTCATCTCCCTGGGAGAATAGGTCTATAATTCAAGAACCTCGAGAGATTAAATGTGAGAAAATGCGAACCCGGGAGAAGGTGATGTCCGAAAGGAAGGCTTGGGATGACTGCTTGAAAAGAAACAATGAAGACCCAACGACCTACAACAATAATGTGAGTGAGGTTCTAATGGCAAAGCCGCGCCTACGAGCCACCACGAGAAGAATTGTAACGCGAGCCACAGCTGACGAGGCATGCGAGCGGCCTGAATGCAGAAAAGGCATGAACATACTGTGGCGGGACCACGCAGCCAACCTCGAATGGCGGAGTTGTGTGAGTAAAATGTAAACTGAAGACATGCGTGAGAGACTAATGGCGGAACCAAGCGCGAAAGGGACTAAAGCGCTAGAGGGACTAAAGACACTAATGGCGGAACCAAGCGCGAAAGGGACTAAAGCGCTAGAGGGACTAAAGACACTAATGGTGGAACCAAGCGCTAGAGGGACTAAAGACACTAATGGTGGAACCAAGCGCTAAAGGGACTAAAGACACTAATGGTGGAACCAAGCGCGAAAGGGACTAAAGACACTAATGGTGGAACCAAGCGCGAAAGGGGCCATGCGCAAGAGACACTAATGGCGGGGCCATGCGCAAAAGACACTAATGGCGGGGCCATGTGCAAGAGACACTAATGGCGGGGCCATGCGCGAGAGACACTAATGGCGGGGCCATGCGCAAGAGACACTAATGGCGGGGCCATGCGCAAGAGACACTAATGGCGGGGCCATGCGCAAGAGACACTAATGGCGGGGTCATGCGCGTCAAACTTAAACGGAGAAGCAATGCGTCAGAGACTCTAATGGCGTAGCCATGAATGCGAAACAAATGGCGATTTATTATTAATATTTATTTTTAATATATATATATTTTTTTTTTATCCACTTATGCAGCACCAGTATGACTTGGGGACTTGCATAACCATGACCCCCTTCGACAATAAACCTAGGACACTAACCAGCTTATAACCATATCGTACCCCTAACAACATGAAGATCGGTCATAGGCCCCACGGAGCCATGAGGCTGAAGAGATCATCAGGCCCCCGAAGCCAAGACTGCACTCGATGACATTGCAGTGACGATAAGTAATTAAAATGTGAGCTAGACCTGATGGGATATGCATCGACGTTAGTGAACCGAACCACGTGCCTAAATAATACATTAAACCAACCGTGAATAAACAGATGGGAGAAAAGCGCCAGAGGCATTACAGTTCGCTAAGAGAAGACCCTTATCGTGAAAACAAATGAACTACTTGTGAAACATAGTAGGAATCTTACTCCTATTAACCCACTAACCGCTGAGGACTGCATGGTGAACTGGGGCAGGAGGCCAATCCGAGTGAATGCGAACCAGAAGTAAAGGAGACCAGTCTGAGTGAATGCGAACCAGAAGTAAAGGAGACCAGTCTGAGTGAATGCGAACCAGGACTAAAGAACAGGACACTTTTTTTTTTTTTTTTTCTGCTGAAGTGAAACAGAAAAAGTATAACATAACCACCAGTGAGGAAAGAAACGTAAACCTGAAAGAAAGCAGCTATGTTTATCGGGAGAACGGTATCAGAGCGGTGCACTGACTGCCCTAGAGAAAATACTCAGCAACCATGATGTAGCAACGAAAAGGAAAATGCAGCTTTAAGTGGAAGCCGAATATGCAGCAACTGATGTAAGAACAGGTGGGTGAATGCAGCTCTGGATGTGAGTAGTGCCTAAAAACATGGTATGGGCCCAGCTCTGAGCATGAAGAGCAAGGTATAACGCAGCTGTATGAATGCAACCTGAAGTGACAGGGTATTGATGTGATGCAACAGCAACTCATAAACGCAGCTCTAGTAGTAAATGGAGTATAACATTGTTAATGCAGACACATGGACGTGGCTTTTGAAGGTAACGAACCTAACCATGATCATTCGACCATTAGCGCCCCACCCCCCTCGCCCCAGAGCGCTACAAGTCCCCCATGGTGTATCCAAGTCCAATCCTACCGTGAATGCTAGTACTCGCCTGGCACCTTCTGCCATTACCCAGGTGCGAATGAAACCTCCACATAATGCTGTAGGTTTTTTTTTGAATGGTCACCACCACCACCCAAGAAAACATAAATGCGTTTTGAACGTAAACCCTGATGCAACGCCAATTAATCAACATATAGTGCACCTATGACCTAGCACAGAACCGCTGACACATGCGTGCCCATAACATACCGTTTATAGATTAACACACTTCCATACAAGAGCATCAGAACTCAAATACAGGCACCTAGACCGATCTGCTCGAGTACCCATATACAGACCACTGATCTACACCTAGCATGTCTGGCGTTAACTGCGGATGTGCCCCCACATGGAAAACAGGTAACAGAAACCACACACCTTTTTTTTTTAAGCAGATATCAAAACGTAAGCCTGAAAAGAAAGCGGCTATCTTTATCGGAAGAGCAGTATCAGAGCGGTGTGCTGATAGCCCTAGTAAGAATACTGAGCAACCATTATGTAGCAATGAAAAGAAATGCAGCTTTAACCCCTTAAGGACACAGCCTTTTTACACCTTAGGACCAGGCCATTTTTTGAAAATCTGACCAGAGTCCCTTTAAGTGCTGATAACTTTAAAACGGTTTGACTTATCCAGGCCGTTCTGAGATTGTTTTTTCGTCACATATTGTACTTCATGACACTGGTAAAATGGAGTCAAAAAAAAAATTTTTTTTGCACCAAAAAATACCTAATTTAACAAAAATTTGAAAAAAATTAGCAAATTTCAAAGTTTCAGTTTCTCTACTTCTGTAATACATAGTAATACCCCCAAAAATTGTGATGACTTTACATTCCCCATATGTCTACTTCATGTTTGAATTGTTTTGGGAATGATATTTTATTTTTTGGGGATGTTATAAGGCTTAGAAGTTTAGAAGCAAATCTTGAAATTTTTCCGAAATTTACAAAAACTCAATTTCTAGGGACCAGTTCAGGTCTCAAGTCACTTTGCGAGGCTTACATTATAGAAACCACCCAAAAATGACCCCATCTAAGAAACTACACCCCTCAAGGTATTCAAAACTGATTTTGCATACGTTGTTAACCCTTTAGGTGTTGCACAAGAGTTATTGGCAAATAGGGAGGAAATTTGAGAATTTCATTTTTTTGTCTAATTTTTCATTTTAACCCATTTTTTTCCACTAACAAACCAAGGGTTAACAGCCAAACAAGACTGTATCTTTATTGCCCTGACTCTGCCATTTACAGAAACACCCAATATGTGGCCGTAAACTACTGTACGGCCACACAGCGGGGCGTAGAGTGAAAGGTGCGCCGTTTGGTTTTTGGAAGGCTGATTTTTATGGACTGGTTTATTTACACCATGTCCCATTTGAAGCCCCCTGATGCACCCCTAGAGGAGAAACTCCCTAAAAGTGACCCCATCTAAGAAACTACACCCCTCAAGGTATTCAAAACTGATTTTACATACGTCGTTAACCCTTTAGGTGTTGCACAAGAGTTATTGGCAAATGGCGATGAAATTTGAGAATTTCATTTTTTTGCCTAATTTTCCATTTTAACCCATTTTTTCCACTAACAAAGCAAGGGTTAACAGCCAAACAAGACTGTATCTTTATTGCCCTGACTCTGCTGTTTACAGAAACACCCCATATGTGGCCGTAAAACTACTGTACGGGCACACAGCGGGGCGTAGAGTGAAAGGTGCGCCGTTTGGTTTTTGGAGGGCTGATTTTGCTGGACTGTTTTTTTGGCACCATGTCCCATTTGAAGCCCCCCTGATGCACCCCTAGATTATAAACTCCATAAAAGTGACCCCATCTAAGAAACTACACCCCTCAAGGTATTCAAAACTGATTTTACAAACTTTGTTAACCCTTTAGGTGTTGCACAAGATTTAATGGAAAATAGAGATACAATTTCAAAATTTCACTTTTTTGGCAGATTTTCCATTTTAATATTTTTTTCCCAGTTACAAAGCAAGGG
This sequence comes from Bufo bufo, assembly GCF_905171765.1. Classification (NCBI taxonomy): domain Eukaryota; kingdom Metazoa; phylum Chordata; class Amphibia; order Anura; family Bufonidae; genus Bufo; species Bufo bufo. The sequence goes on along the minus strand of NC_053397.1, from coordinate 1,077,696 downwards.
TTAACAGCCAAACAAAACTCATTATTTATGGCCCTAATTCTGTAGTTTACAGAAACACCCCATATGTGGTCGTAAACAGCTGTACGGGCACATGGCAGGGCGCAGAAGGAAAGGAACACCATATGGTTTTTGGAAGGCAGCTTTTGCTGGACTGGTTTTTTTACACCATGTTCCATTTGAAGCCCCCCTGATGCACCCCTAGAGTAGAAACTCCAAAAAAGTGACCCCATTTTAGAAACTACGGGATAGGGTGGCAGTTTTGTTGGTACTAGTTTAGGGTACATATGATTTTTGGTTGCTCTATATTACACTTTTTGTGCGGCAAGGTAACAAGAAATAGCTTTTTTGGCACCGTTTTTTTTTTGTTATTTACAACATTCATCTGACAGGTTAGATCATGTGGTAATTTTATAGAGCAGGTTGTCACGGACGCGGAGATACCTAATATGTATACAATTTTTTTTATTTATGTACGTTTTACACAATGATTTCATTTTTAAAACCAAAAAAATGTTTTAGTGTCTCCATAGTCTAAGAGCCATAGTTTTTTCAGTTTTTGGGCGATTATCTTAAGTAGGGTCTCATTTTTTGCGGGATGAGATGACGGTTTGATTGGCATCTATTTTGGGGTGCATATGACTTTTTGATTGCTTGCTATTACACTTTTTGTGACGTAAGATGACAAAAAATGGCTTTTTTTACACCGTTTTTATTTTTATTTTTTTACGGTGGTCATCTGAGGGGTTAGATCATGTGATATTTTTATAGAGCCGGGCGATACGGACGCGGCGATACCTAATATGTATACTTTTTTTTTATTTATGTAAGTTTTACACAATGATTTCATTTTTGAAACAAAAAAAATCATGTTTTAGTGTTTCCATAGTCTAAGAGCCATAGTTTTTTCAGTTTTTGGGCGATTATCTTGGGTAGGGTATGATTTTTGCGGGATGAGATGACGGTTTGATTGTTACAATTTTGGCGTACATGCGACTTTTTTGATCACTTTTATTACCTTTTTTGGGAAGTAAGGTGGGCAAAATTTCAATTTCATCATAGTTTTTTATTTTTTATTTTTATGGTGTTCACCGTTCGGGTAAAGTAACATGACCGTTTTATAGATCAGGTCGTTACGGACGCGGCGATACCAAACATGTGTAGGGAATTTTATTTTTTTCATTTTTTATCAGTGATAAATGTGTTTTTTGATTTTTACTTTTTTTTCACTTTTATTCACTTTTTTTTGACCCAGACCCACTTGGTTCTTGAAGATCCAGTGGGTCTGATGTCTGAATAATACAGTACAGTACAATATATATTGTTCTGTACTGTATTTTACTTACAGTAAACAGATCTATGCCATTCAGCACAGATCTGTTCAGCACCATGGACAGCAGGACGCCTGAGAGGCGTCCTGTTGCCATGGGAACCTTCCCCGTCTGCTCAGTACTGCTCAGAACTTCGCAGACGGGGAAGGGTAAGGAGGGGATCTCTCGGGGGGCTCTCTGGGGGCTCTCTCCCTCCCCATCGGGGGGCTGCAAAGGCACAGCAGCCCCCCGATGGGAGAGGGAGGGAGCTCCCTGCGCTGTTAACCTTTTCCATACAGCGGTCCGTACGGACCGCTGTATGGAAAGGGTTAAACGGCTGACATCGCATCGCAGATGTCAGCCGTTTATACCAGGGTGCCAGCAATGTGCTGGCACCCTGGTATCCCCACTAGACACCAACGATTATACAAGGGGAGGCGGGCGGGGGATCGCGATCCCGCCTGCCGCACCGCCCGCCTCCCGCACCGCCCACACCGCCCGCAACCCTCCCCCTGCACCTCCCGCCACCATAAAAATCATTCGGGGGTGCAGGGGGGGGTAAATAAAACTTTTTTTATGGCATATAAAGTTTCTGATCCCTGCGGTCAGGGACTGCGGGGACCAGAAACTTCAGAAATCGCAGCAAACCGCAGGTCTGAATTGACCTGCGGTTTGCCGCGATCGCCGACATGGGGGGGTCACGGGACCCCCCCGCGCATTTAGCCTAGGTGCCTGCTCGATGATTTGAGCAGGCACCGGGTTCCGATCACTGCCAGCCGCACGGCAGTGATCGAAAATACACAGGGCGTACATGTACGCCCTGTGTCCTTAAGTACCAGGGCACAAGGGCGTACCTGTACGCCCTATGTCCTTAAGAGGTTAAGTGGAAGCAGAGTATAACACATGATGTAAGAACAAGTGGGTGAATGCAGCTCTGGATGTGAGTGGTGCCTAAAAACATGTTATGGGCACAGCTCTGTGTATGAATATGAGGAGCATGGTATAGAGCAGCCATATGAATGCAATCTGAAAGTGAGCAGAGTATTAATGTAATGCAACAGCGGACGTATGAACGCAGCTCTAGTAGTGAACGGTGTATAGGACAAAAATGTAAATGCAGACACACGGACGTAGCTTTGAAGGTAACAATCCTTTGACCATTGAAGCCCAACCCCCTTTGCCCCAGAGCGCTACAAGTCACGGACCGTGTAACCAAGTCCAATCCTACCGTGAATGCCAGCACTCGCCTGGCACCTTCTGCCATTACCCAGGCGCAACTGAACCTCCACATGATGCTGCAGGTGTTTTTTTTTTTTTTTTTTTTAAAATCAGCGACCATTGATCCACATTTACCATCACTTAAACCCAGCACGCGTAGCTTGAACCAACTGCAGACACGCGCCCCGCATGTAAACCAGGTATCAGAAAACATACAACCATGCCCACTCTAAGCACATGCTACCCCAATAACTGTATGCAATGGCCCCATCAGGCCTCTGAACGGCCAGACAAACAATAGAAACAACCATGGTTTGACCATTAGCGCCCATACTCTGCTGTATCCCAGAGCGCTAACATATCGCAGGCCGCAGCGTGGGTCCCGTACAACCAATTCCGATCCTACCATGAATACCAGCGCCCTTCTGAGACATTCCGCCGTCGCCCAGCCGTAAGGAGCCTCCACACCATGCTGCTGTATCCTAGAGCTGAGCCAGAGTTAGTGAAATCAGCTGAATCGGCGTCAGTCTGGACCCACAGGTGCCTATAAATAGCCTAGTAATCAGCCAGCCTGGACCCACAGGTGCCTATAAATAGCCTAGTAATCAGCCAGCCTGGGCCCACAAGTGCCTATAAATAGCCTAGTAACCAGCCAGCCTGGGCCCACAGGTGCCTATAAATAGCCTAGTAACCAGCCAGCCTGGGCCCACAGGTGCCTATAAATAGCCTAGTAATCAGCCAGCCTGGGCCCACAGGTGCCTATAAATAGCCTAGTAACCAGCGAGCCTGGGCCCACAAGTGCCTATAAATAGCCTTGTAATCAGCCAGCCTGGGCTCACAGGTGCCTATAAATAGCCTAGTAACCAGCCAGCCTGGGCCCACAGGTGCCTATAAATAGCCTAGTAATCAGCCAGCCTGGGCCCACAGGTGCCTATAAATAGCCTAGTAATCAGCCAGCCTGGGCCCACAGGTGCCTATAAATAGCCTAGTAATCAGCCAGCCTGGGCCCACAGGTGCCTATAAATAGCCTAGTAACCAGCCAGCCTGGGCCCACAGGTGCCTATAAATAGCCTAGTAACCAGCCAGCCTGGGCCCACAGGTGCCTATAAATAGCCTTGTAATCAGCCAGCCTGGACCCACAGGTGCCTATAAATAGCCTTGTAATCAGCCAGCCTGGGCCCACAGGTGCCTATAAATAGCCTAGTAATCAGCCAGCCTGGACCCACAGGTGCCTATAAATAGCCTAGTAATCAGCCAGCCTGGGCCCACAAGTGCCTATAAATAGCCTAGTAACCAGCCAGCCTGGGCCCACAGGTGCCTATAAATAGCCTAGTAATCAGCCAGCCTGGGCCCACAGGTGCCTATAAATAGCCTAGTAATCAGCCAGCCTGGGCCCACAAGTGCCTATAAATAGCCTTGTAATCAGCCAGCCTGGGCTCACAGGTGCCTATAAATAGCCTAGTAACCAGCCAGCCTGGGCCCACAGGTGCCTATAAATAGCCTAGTAATCAGCCAGCCTGGGCCCACAGGTGCCTATAAATAGCCTAGTAATCAGCCAGCCTGGGCCCACAGGTGCCTATAAATAGCCTAGTAATCAGCCAGCCTGGGCCCACAGGTGCCTATAAATAGCCTAGTAACCAGCCAGCCTGGGCCCACAGGTGCCTATAAATAGCCTAGTAACCAGCCAGCCTGGGCCCACAGGTGCCTATAAATAGCCTTGTAATCAGCCAGCCTGGACCCACAGGTGCCTATAAATAGCCTTGTAATCAGCCAGCCTGGGCCCACAGGTGCCTATAAATAGCCTAGTAATCAGCCAGCCTGGACCCACAGGTGCCTATAAATAGCCTAGTAATCAGCCAGCCTGGGCCCACAAGTGCCTATAAATAGCCTAGTAACCAGCCAGCCTGGGCCCACAGGTGCCTATAAATAGCCTAGTAATCAGCCAGCCTGGGCCCACAGGTGCCTATAAATAGCCTAGTAATCAGCCAGCCTGGGCCCACAAGTGCCTATAAATAGCCTTGTAATCAGCCAGCCTGGGCTCACAGGTGCCTATAAATAGCCTAGTAACCAGCCAGCCTGGGCCCACAGGTGCCTATAAATAGCCTAGTAATCAGCCAGCCTGGGCCCACAGGTGCCTATAAATAGCCTAGTAATCAGCCAGCCTGGGCCCACAGGTGCCTATAAATAGCCTAGTAACCAGCCAGCCTGGGCCCACAGGTGCCTATAAATAGCCTAGTAACCAGCCAGCCTGGGCCCACAGGTGCCTATAAATAGCCTAGTAATCAGCCAGCCTGGGCCCACAGGTGCCTATAAATAGCCTAGTAACCAGCCAGCCTGGGCCCACAGGTGCCTATAAATAGCCTAGTAACCAGCCAGCCTGGGCCCACAGGTGCCTATAAATAGCCTAGTAACCAGCCAGCCTGGGCCCACAAGTGCCTATAAATAGCCTAGTAATCAGCCAGCCTGGGCCCACAGGTGCCTATAAATAGCCTAGTAATCAGCCAGCCTGGGCTCACAGGTGCCTATAAATAGCCTAGTAACCAGCCAGCCTGGGCTCACAGGTGCCTATAAATAGCCTAGTAATCAGCCAGTCTGGGCCCACAGGTGCCTATAAATAGCCTAGTAACCAGCCAGCCTGGGCTCACAGGTGCCTATAAATAGCCTAGTAATCAGCCAGCATGGGCTCACAGGTGCCTATAAATAGCCTAGTAACCAGCCAGCCTGGGCCCACAGGTGCCTATAAATAGCCTAGTAACCAGCCAGCCTGGGCTCACAGGTGCCTATAAATAGCCTAGTAATCAGCCAGTCTGGACCCACAGGTGCCTATAAATAGCCTAGTAACCAGCCAGCCTGGGCCCACAGGTGCCTATAAATAGCCTAGTAACCAGCCAGCCTGGGCTCACAGGTGCCTATAAATAGCCTAGTAATCAGCCAGTCTGGGCCCACAGGTGCCTATAAATAGCCTAGTAACCAGCCAGTCTGGACCCACAGGTGCCTATAAATAGCCTAGTAACCAGCCAGCCTGGGCTCACAGGTGCATGAAAGTAGCCTAGTAACCAGCCAGCCTGGGCCCACAGGTGCCTATAAATAGCCTAGTAACCAGCCAGCCTGGGCCCACAGGTGCATGAAAGTAGCCTTGTAATGACCCTCCCCTCCCACAATTTCAGCAAACTTCTTTGCTTAACACTATCCTATTTCCGGTGTTATTTTTCCCCAGTGTTCCTGATTCCAGAACCTCTAAGTGAATCGTGTCCACCAACCACCCCATTTTTATTAGTTCATCCCTCCCCACTACTCCCTTTAGACATTCTTTTATCTGATTATATTGTGTTATTACCAATTGGGTGCTGCTAGCCCACCTTCTTTTACTGGAATCTGAAGGACTTCTCTCTTTAACCTTGGAGTTTTCCCTTTCCAAACAAATTCTCCCATTAAACTGTCCAACAACTTAAAAGTTTTCTTAGGCAACCATGTTGGGGCATTTTGTAGCACGTATAATATTTTTGGGAGAAAAATCATTTTTATTAAGTTCACTCAACCCTGAATTGAGATTGGTAGTTTTTTCCAAATATGTATTTTGGTTCTAAGTTCTTTTATTAAGGGAAGTACATTTGGCTTTTCATAATCTAGTATATTTCTAGAATTCTGGATACCTAGATATTTAAAACTCTCGTGTTGCCCAAGCACATGCACCCTTGAGGCATTCTGTGATACCCCTCTCCCTAATAGCATCATATGAGATTTCCCCCAATTTATCTTCAAACCCGAAAAAAAAAAAAAACTTATCTATTATATTGTCTGTGGTCAGACGTAAAGATGGCTGTTCACAAGCAGAAACATCCGACCTGAAGGAGCCGGAGCCGTTCTGCAAGGAGGAACGGGCAACAATGTGACTTATCCAGAGCGATCTGGAGCTGTGATTGGCGCAGAAGGGGCTCTACAGAGCACTGACTGTAGGGGGGTGACTGTTTCTGGTATTTTCTCCTATTTGTGGTAGATAGATGAGCTGACCCCGCGCTCAGCCAATCACTGGTGACCCTTACTGCCAACTTACTAGGACCGCGTTGTACCGTTCCACATCAGCCTGGTCATCAAGATTACCTTGTTTCCGATTTATGGAATCGTGGTACCGCTTTGTCCGCTAATACTCACGCTCGCAAAGGGAGTCGGTGACGTCACCACTTTGAGCTATGGGTTGTTGTGAGCACCAAAAAACATTGCACTGTTCGAAACGCGTTAGCGGTTTTTGGTGCTCACAACAGCCCATAGCTCAAAGTGGTGACGTCACCGGCTCCCTTTGCGAGCGTGAGTATTAGCGGAGTTTCCCTACTGGCCGGGGCGAACTCCTAACAGCCTTATAACTGCAAGACCCCCTGCGCAGAAGAATCCGTATAGATCGATACTTTGGACAAAGCGGTACCACGATTCCATACATCGGAAACAAGGTAATCTTGATGACCAGGCTGATGTGGATCGGTACAACACGGTCCTAGTAAGCTGGCAGTGAGGGTCACCGGTGATCGGCTGAGCGCGGGGTCAGCGCATCTATATACAAGTGATTTGTAACGTTTTATGTGGCAGCTATTACGGAGCTGTGACGCCGCCGCTCGTTTGTTGTAACTAGCGCTGGGGGTCAATACATTTTACGTTCATTGTCCTATTTGTTGTTTGCTTCACAATTACAACAAACATCTTCAAAGTTGTCGGCATCTTCTGTAATTACAGGATGCAAGTCCTCAAACAATCCATGGAAATTCCAGGTTGTGAGGCACCAAAACACGAAAAAATCCTCATAGTGATGTGTATATATCCTCATAGTGATGTATATATCCTCATAGTGATGTATATATATCCTCATAGTGATGTATATATCCTCATAGTGATGTGTATATATCCTCATAGTGATGTGTATATATCCTCATAGTGATGTGTATATATCCTCATAGTGATGTATATATCCTCATAGTGATGTGTATATCCTCATAGTGATGTGTATATATCCTCATAGTGATGTGTATATATCCTCATAGTGATGTATATATCCTCATAGTGATGTGTATATATCCTCATAGTGATGTGTATATATCCTCATAGTGATGTGTATAAATCCTCATAGTGATGTGTATATATCCTCATAGTGATGTGTATATATCCTCATAGTGATGTGTATATATCCTCATAGTGATGTATATATCCTCATAGTGATGTGTATATATCCTCATAGTGATGTGTATATACCCTCATAGTGATGTATATATATCCTCATAGTGATGTATATATCCTCATAGTGATGTGTATATATCCTCATAGTGATGTGTATATATCCTCATAGTGATGTGTATATACCCTCATAGTGATGTATATATATCCTCATAGTGATGTATATATCCTCATAGTGATGTGTATATACCCTCATAGTGATGTATATATATCCTCATAGTGATGTATATATCCTCATAGTGATGTGTATATATCCTCATAGTGATGTGTATATATCCTCATAGTGATGTGTATATCCTCATAGTGATGTGTGTATATCCTCATAGTGATGTGTGTATATCCTCATAGTGATGTGTATATATCCTCATAGTGATGTGTATATATCCTCATAGTGATGTATATATCCTCATAGTGATGTATATATCCTCATAGTGATGTGTATATATCCTCATAGTGATGTATATATATCCTCATAGTGATGTGTATATCCTCAGTGATGTGTATATCCTCATAGTGATGTGTATATATCCTCATAGTGATGTGTATATATCCTCATAGTGATGTGTATATATCCTCATAGTGATGTGTATATATCCTCATAGTGATGTGTGTATATCCTCATAGTGATGTGTATATACCCTCATAGTGATGTGTATATATCCTCATAGTGATGTGTGTATATCCTCATAGTGATGTGTATATACCCTCATAGTGATGTATATATATCCTCATAGTGATGTGTATATACCCTCATAGTGATGTGTATATCCTCATAGTGATGTGTGTATATCCTCATAGTGATGTGTGTATATCCTCATAGTGATGTGTATATATCCTCATAGTGATGTGTATATATCCTCATAGTGATGTGTATATACCCTCATAGTGATGTATATATCCTCATAGTGATGTATATATCCTCATAGTGATGTATATATCCTCAGTGATGTATATATCCTCAGTGATGTGTATATCCTCATAGTGATGTATATATCCTCATAGTGATGTGTATATATCCTCATAGTGATGTATATATATATCCTCATAGTGATGTGTATATATCCTCATAGTGATGTATATATCCTCATAGTGATGTATATATCCTCATAGTGATGTGTATATCCTCATAGTGATGTGTGTATATCCTCATAGTGATGTATATATCCTCATAGTGATGTGTATATATCCTCATAGTGATGTGTATATATCCTCATAGTGATGTGTATATCCTCATAGTGATGTGTATATCCTCATAGTGATGTATATACCCTCATAGTGATGTATATATCCTCATAGTGATGTGTATATATCCTCACAGTGATGTATATACCCTCATAGTGATGTATATATCCTCATAGTGATGTGTATATATCCTCATAGTGATGTATATATCCTCATAGTGATGTATATATCCTCATAGTGATGTGTATATATCCTCATAGTGATGTATATATATCCTCATAGTGATGTGTATATCCTCAGTGATGTGTATATCCTCATAGTGATGTGTATATATCCTCATAGTGATGTGTATATATCCTCATAGTGATGTGTATATATCCTCATAGTGATGTGTATATATCCTCATAGTGATGTGTGTATATCCTCATAGTGATGTGTATATACCCTCATAGTGATGTGTATATATCCTCATAGTGATGTGTGTATATCCTCATAGTGATGTGTATATACCCTCATAGTGATGTATATATATCCTCATAGTGATGTGTATATACCCTCATAGTGATGTGTATATCCTCATAGTGATGTGTGTATATCCTCATAGTGATGTGTGTATATCCTCATAGTGATGTGTGTATATCCTCATAGTGATGTGTATATATCCTCATAGTGATGTGTATATATCCTCATAGTGATGTGTATATACCCTCATAGTGATGTATATATCCTCATAGTGATGTATATATCCTCATAGTGATGTGTATATCCTCATAGTGATGTGTATATATCCTCATAGTGATGTATATATCCTCAGTGATGTATATATCCTCAGTGATGTGTATATCCTCATAGTGATGTATATATCCTCATAGTGATGTGTATATATCCTCATAGTGATGTATATATATATCCTCATAGTGATGTGTATATATCCTCATAGTGATGTATATATCCTCATAGTGATGTATATATCCTCATAGTGATGTGTATATCCTCATAGTGATGTGTGTATATCCTCATAGTGATGTATATATCCTCATAGTGATGTGTATATATCCTCATAGTGATGTGTATATATCCTCATAGTGATGTGTATATCCTCATAGTGATGTGTATATCCTCATAGTGATGTATATACCCTCATAGTGATGTATATATCCTCACAGTGATGTATATACCCTCATAGTGATGTATATATCCTCATAGTGATGTGTATATATCCTCATAGTGATGTATATATCCTCATAGTGATGTATATATCCTCATAGTGATGTGTATATATCCTCATAGTGATGTGTATATATCCTCATAGTGATGTGTATATATCCTCATAGTGATGTGTATATATCCTCATAGTGATGTATATATCCTCATAGTGATGTATATATCCTCATAGTGATGTGTATATATCCTCATAGTGATGTGTATATCCTCATAGTGATGTGTATATATCCTCATAGTGATGTGTATATATCCTCATAGTGATGTGTGTATCCTCATAGTGATGTGTATATATCCTCATAGTGATGTATATATCCTCATAGTGATGTATATATCCTCATAGTGATGTATATATATCCTCATAGTGATGTGTATATATCCTCATAGTGATGTGTATATCCTCATAGTGATGTGTATATATATATCCTCATAGTGATGTGTATATATCCTCATAGTGATGTATATATCCTCATAGTGATGTGTATATATCCTCATAGTGATGTATATATCCTCATAGTGATGTATATATATCCTCATAGTGATGTGTATATCCTCATAGTGATGTGTATATATATATCCTCATAGTGATGTGTATATATCCTCATAGTGATGTGTATATATCCTCATAGTGATGTGTGTATATCCTCATAGTGATGTGTATATATCCTCATAGTGATGTGTATATATCCTCATAGTGATGTGTGTATATCCTCATAGTGATGTGTATATATCCTCATAGTGATGTGTATATATCCTCATAGTGATGTGTATATATCCTCATAGTGATGTGTATATATATCCTCATAGTGATGTGTATATATCCTCATAGTGATGTGTATATCCTCATAGTGATGTGTATATATCCTCATAGTGATGTGTATATATCCTCATAGTGATGTGTATATCCTCATAGTGATGTGTATATCCTCATAGTGATGTGTGTATATCCTCATAGTGATGTGTGTATCCTCATAGTGATGTGTATATATCCTCATAGTGATGTATATATATCCTCATAGTGATGTGTATATACCCTCATAGTGATGTGTATATATCCTCATAGTGATGTGTATATACCCTCATAGTGATGTGTGTATATCCTCATAGTGATGTGTATATATCCTCATAGTGATGTGTATATATCCTCATAGTGATGTGTAAATATCCTCATAGTGATTTGTATTTATCCTCATAGTGATGTGTATATATCCTCATAGTGATGTGTATATATATCCTCATAGTGATGTATATATCCTCATAGTGATGTATATATCCTCATAGTGATGTGTATATATCCTCATAGTGATGTGTGTATATCCTCATAGTGATGTGTATATATATCCTCATAGTGATGTATATATCCTCATAGTGATGTGTATATATCCTCATAGTGATGTGTATATATCCTCACAGTGATGTATATACCCTCATAGTGATGTATATATCCTCATAGTGATGTATATATCCTCAGTGATGTATATATCCTCATAGTGATGTATATATCCTCATAGTGATGTGTATATCCTCATAGTGATGTGTGTATATCCTCATAGTGATGTGTATATATCCTCATAGTGATGTGTATATCCTCATAGTGATGTGTATATCCTCATAGTGATGTATATACCCTCATAGTGATGTAAATATCCTCATAGTGATGTGTATATATCCTCATAGTGATGTATATATCCTCATAGTGATGTGTATATCCTCATAGTGATGTGTATATATCCTCATAGTGATGTGTATATATCCTCATAGTGATGTGTATATCCTCATAGTGATGTATATATATCCTCATAGTGATGTGTATATCCTCATAGTGATGTGTATATATCCTCATAGTGATGTGTATATATCCTCATAGTGATGTATATATCCTCATAGTGATGTATATATCCTCATAGTGATGTGTATATATCCTCATAGTGATGTGTATATCCTCATAGTGATGTGTATATATCCTCATAGTGATGTGTATATATCCTCATAGTGATGTGTATATCCTCATAGTGATGTGTATATATATATCCTCATAGTGATGTGTATATATCCTCATAGTGATGTATATACCCTCATAGTGATGTGTATATATCCTCATAGTGATGTGTATATATCCTCATAGTGATGTATATATATCCTCATAGTGATGTGTATATATCCTCATAGTGATGTGTATATATCCTCATAGTGATGTGTATATATCCTCATAGTGATGTGTATATATCCTCATAGTGATGTGTATATATATCCTCATAGTGATGTGTATATATCCTCATAGTGATGTGTATATATCCTCATAGTGATGTGTATATATCCTCATAGTGATGTGTATATATCCTCATAGTGATGTATATATCCTCATAGTGATGTATATATCCTCATAGTGATGTGTATATATCCTCATAGTGATGTGTATATATCCTCATAGTGATGTGTATATATCCTCATAGTGATGTATATATCCTCATAGTGATGTATATATCCTCATAGTGATGTGTATATATCCTCATAGTGATGTGTATATCCTCATAGTGATGTGTATATATCCTCATAGTGATGTGTATATATCCTCATAGTGATGTGTATATATCCTCATAGTGATGTGTGTATCCTCATAGTGATGTGTATATATCCTCATAGTGATGTATATATCCTCATAGTGATGTATATATCCTCATAGTGATGTATATATATCCTCATAGTGATGTGTATATCCTCATAGTGATGTGTATATATATATCCTCATAGTGATGTGTATATATCCTCATAGTGATGTATATATCCTCATAGTGATGTGTATATATCCTCATAGTGATGTATATATCCTCATAGTGATGTATATATATCCTCATAGTGATGTGTATATCCTCATAGTGATGTGTATATATATATCCTCATAGTGATGTGTATATATCCTCATAGTGATGTGTATATATCCTCATAGTGATGTGTATATATCCTCATAGTGATGTGTGTATATCCTCATAGTGATGTGTATATATCCTCATAGTGATGTGTATATATCCTCATAGTGATGTGTATATATCCTCATAGTGATGTGTATATATATCCTCATAGTGATGTGTATATATCCTCATAGTGATGTGTATATCCTCATAGTGATGTGTATATATCCTCATAGTGATGTGTATATATCCTCATAGTGATGTGTATATCCTCATAGTGATGTGTATATATCCTCATAGTGATGTATATATCCTCATAGTGATGTGTGTATATCCTCATAGTGATGTGTATATCCTCATAGTGATGTGTATATATCCTCATAGTGATGTGTATATCCTCATAGTGATGTGTATATATCCTCATAGTGATGTGTGTATATCCTCATAGTGATGTATATATCCTCATAGTGATGTATATATATCCTCATAGTGATGTGTATATATCCTCATAGTGATGTGTATATATCCTCATAGTGATGTGTATATATCCTCATAGTGATGTGTATATATCCTCATAGTGATGTGTATATATCCTCATAGTGATGTGTATATATATCCTCATAGTGATGTGTATATATATCCTCATAGTGATGTGTGTATCCTCATAGTGATGTATATATATCCTCATAGTGATGTGTATATCCTCATAGTGGTGTGTGTATATCCTCATAGTGATGTGTGTATATCCTCATAGTGATGTGTATATCTCCATAGTGATGTGTATATCTCCATAGTGATGTGTATATATCCATAGTGATGTATATATATCCTCATAGTGATGTGTATATCCTCATAGTGATGTGTATATCCTCATAGTGATGTGTATATCCTCATAGTGATGTGTATATCCTCATAGTGATGTGTATATATCCTCATAGTGATGTGTATATCCTCATAGTGATGTGTGTATATCCTCATAGTGATGTGTGTATATCCTCATAGTGATGTATATATCCTCATAGTGATGTGTATATATCCTCATAGTGATGTATATATATCCTCATAGTAATGTGTGTATATCCTCATAGTGATGTATGTATATCCTCATAGTGATGTGTGTATATCCTCATAGTGATGTGTGTATATCCTCATAGTGATGTGTATATATCCTCATAGTGATGTGTATATATCCTCATAGTGATGTGTATATATCCTCATAGTGATGTGTATATATCCTCATAGTGATGTGTGTATATCCTCATAGTGATGTGTAAATATCCTCATAGTGATGTATATATCCTCATAGTGATGTATATATCCTCATAGTGATGTGTATATCCTCATAGTGATGTGTAAATATCCTCATAGTGATTTGTATTTATCCTCATAGTGATGTGTATATATCCTCATAGTGATGTATATATCCTCATAGTGATGTATATATCCTCATAGTGATGTGTATATATCCTCATAGTGATGTGTGTATATCCTCATAGTGATGTGTATATATCCTCATAGTGATGTGTATATCCTCATAGTGATGTGTGTATATCCTCATAGTGATGTGTGTATATCCTCATAGTGATGTGTATATCCTCATAGTGATGTGTATATATATCCTCATAGTGATGTGTATACCCTCATAGTGATGTATATACCCTCATAGTGATGTATATATCCTCATAGTGATGTGTATATCCTCATAGTGATGTGTATATATCCTCATAGTGATGTATATATCCTCATAGTGATGTGTATATCCTCATAGTGATGTGTATATATCCTCATAGTGATGTATATATCCTCATAGTGATGTATATATCCTCATAGTGATGTATATATCCTCATAGTGATGTGTATATATCTTCATAGTGATGTGTATATCCTCATAGTGATGTATATATCCTCATACAGTCCTGATCAAAAGTTTAAGACCACTTAAAAAATGACAAAAAATCCTATGTATCATGGCTGGATCTTCACAAGGTTCCAAGTGGAGCTTCAACAAGCAACAAGAAGAAATGGGAGGGAGACATAACATTTTTTGAGCATTCAATTTTATGGAAACAACGAATAAACTGAAACCGGCTGTTTTTCAGCTGATCAAAAGTTGAGGACCACACCTCCAAAAAAGACTTAAACCCCCCCAAAACAGAAATCCAACCTCCAAACATGAGCTCAGTAATGAGTAGCTCCGCCGTTATTGTTTCGGCATGCTTGATGCAAGCGTTTCCATGAGGTGAGTGGGAACATTTCTCCAAGTGGTGAAGACGGCCGCACGAAGGCCATCTACTGTCTGGAACTGTTGTCCATTTTTGTAAACTTCCCTTGCCATCCATCCCCAAAGGTTCTCAATTGGATTTAGATCAGGGGGACACGCAGGATGGGCCAAAAGAGTGATGTTATTCTCCTGGAAGAAGTCCCTTGTCCTGCGGGCATTGTGTACTGTAGCGTTGTCCTGTTACCACACAGACGAGGGCCCTCAGCCATGAGGAACGCTCTCTGTAACATCTGGACATAGCCAGCGGCCGTTTGACGCCCCTGCACTTCCTGAAGCTCCATTGTTCCACTGAAGGAAAAAGCCCCCCAGACCATTATGGCGCCCCCTCCACTGCGGCGCGTAGGAAACATCTCAGGTGGGATCTGCTTGTCAGGCCAGTAACGTTGGAAACCATCAGGACCATCAAGGTTACATTTTTTCTCATCAGAGAATAAAACTTTCTTCCACCTTTGAATGTCCCATGTTTGGTGCTCTCTTGCAAAGTCCAAACGAGCAGTTCTGTGGCGTTCAAGGAGACGAGGTCTTTGAAGAGGTTTTTTGTTTTTGAAGCCCTTCAGTCTCAGATGCCGTCTGATGGTTATGGGGCTGCAGTCAGCACCAGTAAGGGCCTTGATTTGGGTCGAGGATCGTCCAGTGTCTTGACGGACAGCCAATTGGATCCTGCGGCTCAGTGCTGATGACATTTTTTTGGGTCTTCCACTTGACTTTTTTGTTCCATAACCCTCAGGATCATTTAAGAAATTCCAAATGACTGTCTTACTGCGTCCCACCTCAGCAGCGATGGTGCGCTGTGAGACCCCGCTTATGCAGCTCAACAACCCCACCACGTTCAAAAAGGGAGAGTTTTTTTGCCTTTGCCATCACAACGTGTGACTACCTGACAGAGAATGACAATAAATCCACATCTTTGCACAGATTTGGCCTTTTAAAGGCATGTGGTCCTAAAATTTGGATCAGCTGAAAAACAGCCTGTTTCAGTTTAATCGTTATTTTCAATTAATTGAATGCTCAAAAAATGTTTTGTCTCCCTCCCATTTCTTCTTGTTTAGATCCAACTATGTAAAATATGATTTTTTGCCATTTTTCAAGTGGTCTTAAACTTTTGATCAGTACTGTAGTGATGTGTATATATCCTCATAGTGATGTGTATATATCCTCATAGTGATGTGTATATCCTCATAGTGATGTGTATATCCTCATAGTGATGTATGTATATCCTCATAGTGATGTGTATATATCCTCATAGTGATGTGTATATATCCTCATAGTGATGTGTATATATCCTCATAGTGATGTGTATATATCCTCATAGTGATGTGTATGTATCCTCATAGTGATGTGTGTATATCCCCATAGTGATGTGTATATATCCTCATAGTGATGTGTATATATCCTCATAGTGATGTGTATATATCCTCATAGTGATGTGTATATATCCTCATAGTGATGTGTATATCCTCATAGTGATGTGTATATATATCCTCATAGTGATGTGTATATATCCTCATAGTGATGTGTATATCCTCATAGTGATGTGTATATCCTCATAGTGATGTATATATCCTCATAGTGATGTGTATTTATCCTCATAGTGATGTGTATATATCCTCATAGTGATGTGTATATATCCTCATAGTGATGTGTATATATCCTCATAGTGATGTGTATATATCCTCATAGTGATGTGTATATCCTCATAGTGATGTATATATCCTCATAGTGATGTGTATATATATCCTCATAGTGATGTGTATATCCTCATAGTGATGTGTATATCCTCATAGTGATGTATGTATATCCTCATAGTGATGTGTATATATCCTCATAGTGATGTGTATTTATCCTCATAGTGATGTATATATATCCTCATAGTGATGTGTGTATCCTCATAGTGATGTGTATATATCCTCATAGTGATGTGTATATATCCTCATAGTGATGTGTATATATCCTCATAGTGATGTGTTTATATCCTCATAGTGATGTGTTTATATCCTCATAGTGATGTGTATATCCTCATAGTGATGTGTATATATCCTCATAGTGATGTGTATATCCTCATAGTGATGTGTATATCCTCATAGTGATGTGTATATCCTCATAGTGATGTGTATATCCTCATAGTGATGTGTATATCCTCATAGTGATGTGTGTATATCCTCATAGTGATGTGTATATATCCTCATAGTGATGTGTATATATCCTCATAGTGATGTGTATATATCCTCATAGTGATGTGTATATCCTCATAGTGATGTATATATCCTCATAGTGATGTGTATATATATCCTCATAGTGATGTATGTATATCCTCATAGTGATGTGTATATCCTCATAGTGATGTATATATATCCTCATAGTGATGTGTATTTATCCTCATAGTGATGTATATATATCCTCATAGTGATGTGTGTATCCTCATAGTGATGTGTATATATCCTCATAGTGATGTGTATATATCCTCATAGTGATGTGTATATATCCTCATAGTGATGTGTTTATATCCTCATAGTGATGTGTATATATCCTCATAGTGATGTGTATATCCTCATAGTGATGTGTATATATCCTCATAGTGATGTGTATATATCCTCATAGTGATGTGTTTATATCCTCATAGTGATGTGTATATCCTCATAGTGATGTATATATCCTCATAGTGATGTGTATATATATCCTCATAGTGATGTGTATATCCTCATAGTGATGTGTATATCCTCATAGTGATGTATGTATATCCTCATAGTGATGTGTATATCCTCATAGTGATGTGTATATCCTCATAGTGATGTATATATATCCTCATAGTGATGTGTATATATCCTCATAGTGATGTGTATTTATCCTCATAGTGATGTGTATATATCCTCATAGTGATGTGTATATATCCTCATAGTGATGTGTATATATCCTCATAGTGATGTGTATATATCCTCATAGTGATGTGTATATATATCCTCATAGTGATGTGTATATATCCTCATAGTGATGTGTATATCCTCATAGTGATGTGTATATATCCTCATAGTGATGTGTATATATATCCTCATAGTGATGTGTATATATCCTCATAGTGATGTGTATTTATCCTCATAGTGATGTGTATATATCCTCATAGTGATGTGTATATATATCCTCATAGTGATGTGTATATATCCTCATAGTGATGTGTATATATCCTCATAGTGATGTATATATATCCTCATACAGTGAGGAACAGAAGTATTTGAACACCCTGCGATTTTGCCAGTTCTCCCACTTAGAAATCATGGAGGGTCTGAAGTTTACATTGTAGGTGCATTCCCACTCAGACAGAATTAAAAAAATAATAATTCAGGAAATCACATTGTATGATTTTTTAAGAACTTATTTGTCTTGCACTGCTGAACATAAAGTATTTGAACACCTAAGAAACAGCAAGAATTCTGGCTCTCAAAGACCTGTTACTGTGCCTTTAAAAAGTCCACCTCTACGCCCAGTCAGTCAGTCAGATGCCAACTACTACCATATGCAAGACCAAAGAGCTGTGAAAAGACACCAGAGACAAAATTGTGGACCTCGACAAGACTGGAAAAGGCTACGGGGCAATTGAAAATAGATCAACTGTTGGAGCAATTGTTAGAAAATGGAAGAGGCTAAAGACGACTGTCAGTCTCCTCGGACTGGGGCTCCATGCAAGATCTCACCTCATGGGGTATCACTGATAAGAGAGGTGAGGAATCAGCCCAGAACTACAAGGAGGAGCTGGTCAATGACCTGAAGAGAGCTGTGACCACAGCTTCAGAGGTCACTGTCGGTAGAACACTACGCCGTCATGGTTTCAAATCATGCATTGGACGGAAGGTTCTCCTGCTTAAGTCATCACATGTCCAGGCCCGTCTGAAGTTTACCAATGACCAGCTGGATGATCCAGAGGAGGCCGAGGAGAAAGTCATGTGGTCAGATGAGACCAAAGTATAACTTTTTGATCTAAACTTCACTCGTCGTGTTTGGAAGGAAAAGAAGGAAGAGTTGCATCCCAAGAACACCATCCCTACTGTGAAGCATGGGGGGGGGGGGTAACATCATGCTTTGGGGGGGCTTTTCTGCGAAGGGGACAGGACGACTGGACTGTATTAAGGAGAGGATGAATGGGGCCATTTATTGTGAGATTTTGAGCAACAACCTCCTTCCCTCAGTCAGAGCATTGAAGATCGTGGCTGGGTCTACCAACATGACAACGACCCGAAGCACACAGTCAGGATAACCAAGGAGCGGCTCCGTAAGAAGCATATCAAGGTTCTGGAGTGGCCTAGCCAGACTCCAGACCTAAATCCAATAGAACATATTTGGAGGGAACTGAAACTCCGTGTTGCTCAGCGACAGCCCCGTGACCTGACAGATGTAGAGGAGATCTGTGTGGAGGAGCGGGCCAAAATCCCTGCTGCAGTGTCTGCAAACCTGGTCAGGAACTACAGGAGACGTTTGACCTCTGGAACTGCAAACAAAGGATTCTGGACCAAATATTAACACAGATTTTCTCAGGTGTTCAAATACTTAGTCAGATCCATAAATATTGGGCCATCGACACAATTCTAACATTTTTGGCTCTATACACCACCACAATGGATTTGAAGTGAAACGGACAAGATGTGCTTTACCTGCAGACTGTCAGCTGTAATCTGAGGTATTTACATCCAAATCAGGTGAACGGTGCAGGAATTACAACCATATGTGCCTAAGAGGCCAAAAGTAATGGGACAGAATAATAATCATAAATCAAACTTTCACTTTTTAATACTTGGTTGCAAATCCTTTGCAGTCAATTACAGCCTGAAGTCTGGAACACATAGACATCACCAGACGCTGGGTTTCATCCCTGGTGATGCTCTGCCAGGCCTCTACTGCAACGGTCTTCAGTTCCTGCTTGTTCTTGGGGCATTTTCTCTTCAGTTTTGTCTCCAGCAAGTGAAATGCTCAATCGGATTCAGGTCCAGGGATTGACTTGGCCATTGCAGAACATTCCACTTCTTTCCCTTAGAAACCTCTTTGGTTGCTTTTGCAGTATGCTTTGGGTCATTGTCCATCTGCACTGTGAAGAGCCGTTTAATGAGTTCTGAAGCATTGGGCTGAATATGAGCAGATAATATTGCCCGAAACCCTTCAGAAGTCATCCTGCTGCTTTTATCAGCAGTCAAATCATCAATAAATACAAGAGAAGCAGGTCCATTGGCAGCCATACATGCCCACGCCATGACACTACCACCACCATGCTTCACTGATGAGGTGGTATGCTTAGGATCATGAGCAGTTCCTTTCCTTCTCCATACTCTTCTCTTCCCATCACTCTGGTACAAGTTGATCTTGGTCTCATCTGTCCATAGGATGCTGTTCCAGAACTGTGAAGGCTTTTTTAGATGTCGTTTGGCAAACTCTAATCTGGCCTTCCTGGTTTTGAGGCTCACCAATGGTTTCCATCTTGTGGTGAACCCTCTGTATTCACTCTGGTGAAGTCTTCTCCTGATTGTTGACTTTGACACACATACACCTACCTCCTGGAGAGTGTTCTTGATCTGGCCAACTGTTGTGAAGGGCGTTTTCTTCACCAGGGAAAGAATTCTTCGCTCATCCACCACAGTTGTTTTCCGTGGTCTTCCGGGTCTTTTGGTGTTGCTGAGCTCACCGGTGCGTTCCTTTTTTTTAAGAATGTTCCAAACAGTTGTTTTGGCCAGGCCTAATGTTTTTGCTATCTCTCTGATGGGTTTGTGGTGTTTTTCAGCCTAATGATGGCTTCACTGATAGTGACAGCTCTTTGGATCTCATCTTGAGAGTTGACAGCAACAGATTCCAAATGCAAATAGCAGACTGGAAATGACCTCTGGACCTTAATCTGCTCATTGTAATTGGGATAATGAGGGAATAACACACACCTGGCCATGGAACAGCTGAGAAGACAATTGTCCCATTACTTCTGGTCCCTTAACAAGTGGGAGGCACAGATGTAAACTGCTGTAATTCCTGCACCGTTCACCTGACAGTCTGCAGGTAAAGCACATCTTGTCCGTTTCATCTCATATCCATTGTGGTGGTGTATAGAGCCAGAAATGTTAGAATTGTGTCCATGTCCCAATATTTATGGACCGGGCTGTACATCACTATGAGGATATATATACACACATCACTATGAGGATATATACACATCACTATGAGGATATATACACATCACTATGAGGATATACACATCACTATGAGGATATACACATCACTATGAGGATATATACATCACTATGAGGATATACACACATCACTATGAGGATATATATACATCACTATGAGGATATATACACATCACTATGAGGATATATACACATCACTATGAGGATATATACACATCACTATGAGGATATATACACATCACTATGAGGATATACACACATCACTATGAGGATATATATACATCACTATGAGGATATATATACATCACTATGAGGATATATACACATCACTATGAGGATATATACATCACTATGAGGATATACACATCACTATGAGGATATATACACATCACTATGAGGATATACACATCACTATGAGGATATATACACATCACTATGAGGATATACACACATCACTATGAGGATATACACACATCACTATGAGGATATACACACATCACTATGAGGGTATATACATCACTATGAGGATATATACATCACTATGAGGATATACACACATCACTATGAGGATATACACACATCACTATGAGGATATACACACATCACTATGAGGATATACACATCACTATGAGGATATATACACATCACTATGAGGATATATACACATCACTATGAGGATATATACACATCACTATGAGGATATACACACATCACTATGAGGATATACACACATCACTATGAGGATATATTTACATCACTATGAGGATATACACATCACTATGAGGATATATACATCACTATGAGGATATACACACATCACTATGAGGATATATATACATCACTATGAGGATATACACACATCACTATGAGGATATATACATCACTATGAGGATATATACACATCACTATGAGGATATATATACATCACTATGAGGATATACACACATCACTATGAGGATATATACACATCACTATGAGGATATACACATCACTATGAGGATATATACATCACTATGAGGATATATACACATCACTATGAGGATATATACACATCACTATGAGGATATATACACATCACTATGAGGATATATACACATCACTATGAGGATATACACACATCACTATGAGGATATATACATCACTATGAGGATATATATACACATCACTATGAGGATATATATACACATCACTATGAGGATATATATACATCACTATGAGGATATACACACATCACTATGAGGGTATATACATCACTATGAGGATATACACACATCACTATGAGGATATATACATCACTATGAGGATATATACATCACTATGAGGATATATACACATCACTATGAGGATATATATATACATCACTATGAGGATATATATACATCACTATGAGGATATATACACATCACTATGAGGATATATATATACATCACTATGAGGATATATACACATCACTATGAGGGTATATACGTGACTCTTTAGTAATCCACATGTCACATTCCTATTGGCTCGTTGTATTTTTAGGTTGTAAGGGTGACACCCGGGGCTTTTCTAATAAAGTGAGGGTCTTCTGCCGTTTGGAGTTGGAAGAGGTGGAGGAAGACTCAGATACCACCATGAACCATGTCTTCTCCTTCCTTTACTCCTGTAGTAAATCTGGAGCGCTGCAGAGAACATGGTTACATCCACTGTTTAGGGGACATACAAATTCTACCCGACATCTATCTATCAATCTAATGAGCCCGGCACCCTCCTGCGCAGAGAGCCCGGCACCCTCCTGCGCAGAGAGCCCGGCACCCTCCTGCGCAGAGAGCCCGGCACCCTCCTGCGCAGAGAGCCCGATATCTCAGTGTGAAGAGAACCAGCATGGAGAGTGTGTGACGCCGCAGTGGAATGTGACAACCCGCACCCGATACTCACAGCGTTCGCTTATCCAGTGGTGGCGGTATCTTTCAGTAAGACAAACATTACATGATCTTACCTTCAGTGGGAGAGGTCTTTAATCGCTTGCACAGTCCATCGGAGTCTCCATAATATTCCTTCATCTTAACCACGGCCTCTGTTCCCCGCAGCTCCATGAGAGAGCGCAGCTCCTGGACAGTGCACCCATAGTCCGCTGCATGGCTGCTCTCATTTCTTTGGTTCTTGGTGTAGAAATCACTATTGCTCATGTCACCCATCTTTTTGCAGATGGGACAGGAAATCCCCAGAAAAGACAGAGATGGAAATCCTAGAGGTCACGATGTGCGACACCAGGTAGCCTAAACCAGGGCGAAAGAACCCAAGGTGCCTGCCAGGTGAGCGTCTACTGGGTGCGTGGACACTTTCAAGGCTGAAGTAGAAAAGCTCCCTTCCATTTGCTGCATGCCATCACGCTGGACTCCATCACCCAATGCAACGTCATCTCTGCTGAAAGACAAACACAACGACATTCAGGAGCTGCACACGAGAAGCCATCGCTCTACCGAGCCGCCACCGCTACAGCGATCTGCAGCGCTCTCAGCTAGATGAGCTCTTTCATGTATATTGATGAGGAGACATCCGTCCCACAGCCTGAATTACGTGGGCAAGTTTACACTGCACATCAATCTTTCATTTCACCAGGGACAGAGAATAAGGCAAAAAGAAGCAAAAACATAAATAATACAGAAACCGACATAACAAATATCAGGCAAACGTCAGCCGGGTGCAAGAGCAGCACAACTGCCCCAAGTCATATATCAGGCATAGGGCAGCCGGGTGCAAGAGCAGCACAACTGCCCCAAGTCATATATCAGGCATAGGGCAGCCGGGTGCAAGACCAGCACAACTGCCCCAAGTCATATATCAGGCATAGGGCAGCCGGGTGCAAGAGCAGCACAACTGCCCCAAGTCATATATCAGGCATAGGGCAGCCGGGTGCAAGAGCAGCACAACTGCCCTAAGTCATATATCAGGCAAACGTCAGCCGGGTGCAAGAGCAGCACAACTGCCCTAAGTCATATATCAGGCAAACGTCAGCCGGGTGCAAGAGCAGCACAACTGCCCCAAGTCATATATCAGACATAGGGCAGCCGGTGCAAGAGCAACACAACTGCCCCAAGTCATATATCAGGCAAACGTCAGCCGGGTGCAAGAGCAGCACAACTGCCCCAAGTCATATATCAGACATAGGGCAGCCGGTGCAAGAGCAACACAACTGCCCCAAGTCATATATCAGACATAGGGCAGCCAGGTGCAAGACCAGCACAACTGCCCCAAGTCATATATCAGACATAGGGCAGCCGGGTGCAAGAGCAGCACAACTGCCCCAAGTCATATATCAGGCATAGGGCAGCCGATGCAAGAGCAACACAACTGCCCCAAGTCATATATCAGACATAGGGCAGCCGGGTGCAAGACCAGCACAACTGCCCCAAATCATATATCAGGCATAGGGCAGCCGGTGCAAGAGCAACACAACTGCCCCAAGTCATATATCAGACATAGGGCAGCCGGGTGCAAGACCAGCACAACTGCCCCAAGTCATATATCAGGCATAGGGCAGCCGGGTGCAAGAGCAACACAACTGCCCCAAGTCATATATCAGGCAAACGTCAGCCGGGTGCAAGAGCAGCACAACTGCCCCAAGTCATATATCAGACATAGGGCAGCCGGGTGCAAGAGCAACACAACTGCCCCAAGTCATATATCAGGCATAGGGCTGCCGGGTGCAAGAGCAGCACAACTGCCCCAAGTCATATATCAGGCAAACGTCAGCCGGGTGCAAGAGCAGCACAACTGCCCCAAGTCATATATCAGGCAAACGTCAGCCGGGTGCAAGAGCAGCACAACTGCCCCAAGTCATATATCAGGCATAGGGCAGCCGGGTGCAAGAGCAACACAACTGCCCCAAGTCATATATCAGACATAGGGCAGCCGGGTGCAAGACCAGCACAACTGCCCCAAGTCATATATCAGACATAGGGCAGCCGGGTGCAAGAGCAGCACAACTGCCCCAAGTCATATATCAGGCATACGTCAGCCGGGTGCAAGAGCAGCACAACTGCCCCAAGTCATATATCAGGCATACGTCAGCCGGGTGCAAGAGCAGCACAACTGCCCCAAGTCATATATCAGGCAAACGTCAGCCGGGTGCAAGAGCAGCACAACTGCCCCAAGTCATATATCAGACATAGGGCAGCCGGTGCAAGAGCAACACAACTGCCCCAAGTCATATATCAGACATAGGGCAGCCGAGTGCAAGACCAGCACAACTGCCCCAAGTCATATATCAGACATAGGGCAGCCGGGTGCAAGAGCAGCACAACTGCCCCAAGTCATATATCAGGCATAGGGCAGCCGGTGCAAGAGCAACACAACTGCCCCAAGTCATATATCAGACATAGGGCAGCCGGGTGCAAGACCAGCACAACTGCCCCAAGTCATATATCAGGCAAACGTCAGCCGGGTGCAAGAGCAGCACAACTGCCCCAAGTCATATATCAGGCATAGGGCAGCCGGTGCAAGAGCAACACAACTGCCCCAAGTCATATATCAGACATAGGGCAGCCGGGTGCAAGACCAGCACAACTGCCCCAAGTCATATATCAGACATAGGGCAGCCGGGTGCAAGAGCAACACAACTGCCCCAAGTCATATATCAGGCATAGGGCAGCCGGGTGCAAGAGCAGCACAACTGCCCCAAGTCCAATATCAGGCATAGGGCAGCCGGGTGCAAGAGCAGCACAACTGCCCCAAGTCATATATCAGACATAGGGCAGCCGGGTGCAAGACCAGCACAACTGCCCCAAGTCATATATCAGGCATACGTCAGCCGGGTGCAAGACCAGCACAACTGCCCCAAGTCATATATCAGGCATACGTCAGCCGGGTGCAAGAGCAGCACAACTGCCCCAAGTCATATATCAGGCATAGGGCAGCCGGGTGCAAGAGCAGCACAACTGCCCCAAGTCATATATCAGGCATAGGGCAGCCGGGTGCAAGAGCAACACAACTGCCCCAAGTCATATATCAGGCATAGGGCAGCCGGTGCAAGAGCAACACAACTGCTCCAAGTCATATATCAGGCATAGGGCAGCCGGGTGCAAGAGCAACACAACTGCCCCAAGTCATATATCAGGCATAGGGCTGCCGGGTGCAAGAGCAGCACAACTGCCCCAAGTCATATATCAGACATACGTCAGCCGGGTGCAAGAGCAGCACAACTGCCCCAAGTCATATATCAGACATAGGGCAGCCGGGTGCAAGAGCAACACAACTGCCCCAAGTCATATATCAGGCATAGGGCTGCCGGGTGCAAGAGCAGCACAACTGCCCCAAGTCATATATCAGGCATAGGGCAGCCGGGTGCAAGACCAGCACAACTGCCCCAAGTCATATATCAGGCATAGGGCAGCCGGGTGCAAGAGCAGCACAACTGCCCCAAGTCATATATCAGGCATACGTCAGCCGGGTGCAAGACCAGCACAACTGCCCCAAGTCATATATCAGGCATACGTCAGCCGGGTGCAAGAGCAGCACAACTGCCCCAAGTCATATATCAGGCATAGGGCAGCCGGGTGCAAGAGCAGCACAACTGCCCCAAGTCATATATCAGGCATAGGGCAGCCGGGTGCAAGAGCAACACAACTGCCCCAAGTCATATATCAGGCATAGGGCAGCCGGTGCAAGAGCAACACAACTGCTCCAAGTCATATATCAGGCATAGGGCAGCCGGGTGCAAGAGCAACACAACTGCCCCAAGTCATATATCAGGCATAGGGCTGCCGGGTGCAAGAGCAGCACAACTGCCCCAAGTCATATATCAGACATACGTCAGCCGGGTGCAAGAGCAGCACAACTGCCCCAAGTCATATATCAGACATAGGGCAGCCGGGTGCAAGAGCAACACAACTGCCCCAAGTCATATATCAGGCATAGGGCTGCCGGGTGCAAGAGCAGCACAACTGCCCCAAGTCATATATCAGGCATAGGGCAGCCGGGTGCAAGAGCAGCACAACTGCCCCAAATCATATATCAGGCATAGGGCAGCCGGGTGCAAGAGCAGCACAACTGCCCCAAGTCATATATCAGGCATAGGGCAGCCGGGTGCAAGAGCAGCACAACTGCCCCAAGTCATATATCAGGCATAGGGCAGCCGGGTGCAAGAGCAGCACAACTGCCCCAAATCATATATCAGGCATAGGGCAGCCGGGTGCAAGAGCAGCACAACTGCCCCAAGTCATATATCAGGCATAGGGCAGCCGGGTGCAAGAGCAGCACAACTGCCCCAAGTCATATATCAGACATAGGGCAGCCGGGTGCAAGAGCAACACAACTGCCCCAAGTCATCTTTTGTTTTGTAGTTTGTATGGGAGACGTGGCTGACTCCTATATGGTCGTGCACTCCTGTGGCCTGTTTTGCGTCATGGGCTGATTTTAATTAGCATGAGTACATAGTTTGCTCAGCATGCAGGTGCAGCGTCCCACTACGTGTGTGTGGGCACTGCTTAAAAGCACTTTTTGTCTTAACAATGGTATTATGCTGTATTGTGGTACTTTGTATTAATGTATCTGCAAAATCTCTGTTACCAGGCAGATTAGGTGTAATTTATACATCCCACCACTAGATGGGGATAAAACTTAGGTCTTATATACAGTACAGACCAAAAGTTTGGACACACCTTCTCATTCAAAGAGTTTTCTTTATTTTCAGGACTATGAAGGCATCAAAACTATGAATTAACACTTGTGGAATTATATACATAACAAACAAGTGTGAAACAACTGAAAATATGTCATATTCTAGGTTCTTCAAAGTAGCAACCTTTTGCTTTGATTACTGCTTTGCACACTCTTGGCATTCTCTTGATGAGCTTCAAGAGGTAGTCCCCTGAAATGGTCCTCCAACAGTCTTGAAGGAGTTCCCAGAGATGCTTAGCACTTGTTGGCCCTTTTGCCTTCACTCTGCGGTCCAGCTCACCCCAAACCATCTCGATTGGGTTCAGGTCCGGTGACTGTGGAGGCCAGGTCATCTGGCGCAGCACCCCATCACTCTCCTTCATGGTCAAATAGCCCTTACTTTCAAAGTTTTCCCAATTTCTCGGCTGACTGACTGACCTTCATTTCTTAAAGTAATGATGGCCACTCGTTTTTCTTTACTTAGCTGCTTTTTTCTTGCCATAATACAAATTCTAACAGTCTATTCAGTAGGACTATCAGCTGTGTATCCACCTGACTTCTCCTCAACGCCACTGATGGTCCCAACCCCATTTATAAGGCAAGAAATCCCCCTTATTAAACCTGACAGGGCACACCTGTGAAGTGAAGACCATTTCAGGGGACTACCTCTTGAAGCTCAAGAGAACGCCAAGAGTGTGCAAAGCAGTAATCAAAGCAAAAGGTGGCTACTTTGAAGAACCTAGAATAGGACATATTTTCTGTTGTTTCACACTTGTTTGTTATGTATATAATTCCACATGTGTTAATTCATAGTTTTGATGCCTTCATAGTCATGAAAATAAAGAAAACTCTTTGAATGAGAAGGTGTGTCCAAACTTTTGGTCTGTACTGTATATATACCTAGGTCAGGCCTAGTTAGTCAGATGAGAATGGGATTCAAATTCAAAAAGGGGTGAGAGCAGATCTGAGGAGATCAGATCAGATTAGTGGGAGAGAATGCAGAGTGAAGACTCCATGACACAGATCAGTGAGTGGAGCCAACTTCGCCATGAGGTAGTACTAAGATGTGAGGCGCAGAAGAGCGTTTTCCTTCTGTGGCCGGACTATAGACTTGCATCCCTGACCAGTAGGAGAGAGTTTGCCTCCCTGGAATAGAAACAAGCTTCCTAAGGAATCATCGGGGATAAGAGCCATTATTGAGGGCCACAGACACCTTTGCGCATGGTGGAGGACTTATAGCTTCTGGCAGCTACACCATACTTCTGAGAGACAGGTGAGTTTACCTCTCCTAATGTTCAGCTTGTAGGGAAAAGACAAGGAATAGGACAGAGCACATCAATAGGAACAAGGTACACCTAACCCACAGCTCCAAGTCAAACCTGAAAAGCCTAGAAACAGTGGATTTGCAGACCTACTCTGTTACCATCAAGAGACTGCATATTTGTACTGCTACCAACCAAAGTCATCCACAGTAAAAGTTGTGAGTTGTATTTCACCACTGTCTACCTCATTATTACTACTTATGGTTGTACCACCATTAACGGTACTGGCGTCACGACAAAAACCATCAAGGGACTTAGCCACAACAAGCACCCTAAGCACCCCTAACATCAAGGGCACCTCAACCACCATCTTGGCTGATGCTTCCTACCACAGAGCGTGCCCCGGAGGATTTCATGCTGTCCACCTCAACACTGTGCTGCCGGCCCAGGGAGGGTCTCTGCTAACCGTGAGTAAACTGATGAACTGTGTGTTGCCCCTGCGCTACTGGTTGGCTGCACATGCTGGTATTTGTAGTCCCTGGATTCATTGGAGGCCATTTTGCCACCATAGAGATATAAACCAAAAGGGGCCCAGCATGCATGTGGGACCTGCACTTCCTGAATTTTATGGTCGCTGTTATGGCACCCAACAGGTGAGTTTAGTGTTAGGTCCTGTCTTATAGAGATCGCTTGGCGTGCGGCAGACGGCTCAAATAATTTTGTACAAAATGTATTTCCTAAGCATCTCTAATTTATTAGCATAGCATTGGCAATACAATATACCTTTGTACTTTATTTGGTTTGTAGAATGCTGTTGCATTATGTGTATAATAGAGAGGTGACGTGTGAGACACGATTACATATAATAGATAGGTGATTAGGGATGCAGCTATCGATTGTTTTAGTAATCAAGTATTCTACCGATTAATCCAACGATTAATCGAGTACTCTAATAAGAAAAAACTAATTAAAAGAACGTTTTCTAAAAAAAAACTCTTCAGCCCCAGTGCCATCAGCTCCCCCCAGTGCCATCAGTTGCTCCTCTCCAGTTCCCCCTGCAGTGCCACCAGCTCCCTTGTGTCATCAGTTGCTTCCCCTCCCAGTGCCACCAACTCCCCCCAGTGCCATCAGTTGCTCCTCTCCAGTTCCCCCTGCAGTGCCACCAGCTCCCTTGTGTCATCAGTTGCTTCCCCTCCCAGTGCCATCAGTTCCCCCCAGTGCCATCAGTGCTCCTCTCCAGTTCCCCCTGCAGTGCCACCAGCTCCCCCGTGTCATCAGTTGCTTCCCCTCCCAGTGCCATCAGTTCCCCCACTCCCTCTCCTAGCCATCAGTGCCACCAGCTCCTCCGTGTCATCAGTTGCTTCCCCTCCCAGTGCCATCAGTTCCCCCCAGTGCCATCAGTGCTCCTCTCCAGTTCCCCCTGCAGTGCCACCAGCTCCCCCGTGTCATCAGTTGCTTCCCCTCCCAGTGCCATCAGTTCCCCCACTCCCTCTCCTAGCCATCAGTGCCACCAGCTCCCTCGTGTCATCAGTTGCTTCCCCTCCCAGTGCCACAAACTCCCCCCAGTGCCATCAGTTGCTCCTCTCCAGTTCCCCCTGCAGTGCCACCAGCTCCCTTGTGTCATCAGTTGCTTCCCCTCCCAGTGCCATCAGTTCCCCCCAGTGCCATCAGTGCTCCTCTCCAGTTCCCCCTGCAGTGCCACCAGCTCCCCCGTGTCATCAGTTGCTTCCCCTCCCAGTGCCACCAACTCCCCCCAGTGCCATCAGTTGCTCCTCTCCAGTTCCCCCTGCAGTGCCACCAGCTCCCCCGTGTCATCAGTTGCTTCCCCTCCCAGTGCCATCAGTTCCCCCACTCCCTCTCCTAGCCATCAGTGCCACCAGCTCCTCCGTGTCATCAGTTGCTTCCCCTCCCAGTGCCATCAGTTCCCCCCAGTGCCATCAGTGCTCCTCTCCAGTTCCCCCTGCAGTGCCACCAGCTCCCCCGTGTCATCAGTTGCTTCCCCTCCCAGTGCCATCAGTTCCCCCACTCCCTCTCCTAGCCATCAGTGCCACCAGCTCCCTCGTGTCATCAGTTGCTTCCCCTCCCAGTTCCACCAGATCCCCCCAGTGCCATCAGTTCCCCCACTCCCTCTCCTAGCCATCAGTGCCCAGCCGCAGTGCTGTTGAGCTAACATGTCCTGATGATGTGCAGTGCTGTGCAAGAGGCGGGTGACCACGGAGCGTGAGTAATAACAAGCTCTTCACTCACACTCCGTGGTCACATGGCAAAAAAGAAGGATTTTTTTTTGTGTAGAGTTAATCGATTAATTTGAGTAATCGTTTCAGCCCTAGAGATGATCATCTTTAAATTATCTTTATGGCAATGAAGAAGTACAATATCATTCTGGACAGTTCCTTCAACAGTTGACAGCATTACATGCAGCTTTTTTATGCTGTGACTACTCCTGTCAGGGATGATACAACTCCTCCTGTCATGAGCCTGAGAGGCAGGAAACAGGTCTGCCCGTTGCAGGTCAGTGCGAGGCCTGGAGCTGCCTGTGTCTGAGGTCTCAGATGTGAGTTCTTGGAGATGATTGTGATAATCAGGCTACCTGGGGACACCTTCACTCTCAGATCTGTTACTGGAAAAACAAGCGCAGGCCAAATGTTCCATCCACAGCTGTCACTTTCTGCACGCCAGCGGAACTAGCGATTCCCAGGAGAAAAGGAAAAAAGAAAAACAAGTCTCCCCCAGGAACCGAGAGCTAAAATTATTGAGGGCCACAAGACGAGACTCTCCTGGACGTTGCTGAGCGCCGCCATCATGTCGCAGGTAACCCTCTGCACTGGGGCTCTCTTCAGTGAGACAGTCTATCATAGGGACCATGCCCAGATTGCTGACAACCTGTCACATCTGAGCCCTATTCCCTTGTCAGTGAAGCAGCAATGGTCACCATAAAAACACCAGGGGCAGCTCTGCTCCACATACCATAGAACCATTCTCCTATCATCTCTGATGAGAGAGAAAGGGATTACACACGCTCCTGAAGAGATGAAGATGGAAATCTATTGAATTCTACATGAGCCTGACAGTAACGCTGATGCTGTGATGACCTTCTCACAGGATCTACTCTTTCACGATGCCCAGAATATATTTACCATTGCCTGCAACCTGAGCATTCCCACAGTGAACCCGAGCCGTGAAAACAAAGGGTTACCATGACTGCACCACACACGATACTGACCTCAAAAGAGTGTTCAGACAGCCCATCAGCCAAAGAGGCCGAAGATGAGACCTTAGAGAAGACCCCTTTATTCCCAACTTAACCACAACAAACACTGAATCTGTGAGATAAGGAAAACCAAAGTATAATTACAGAAGAGAACACAGCCTATATCCCAGCAGCCTCCTCACTATGTAATACAGAGGATAACACAGCCTATATCCCTGCAGCCTCCTCACTATGTAATACAGAAGAGAACACAGCCTATATCCCAGCAGCCTCCTCACTATGTAATACAGAAGAGAACACAGCCTATATCCCTGCAGCCTCCTCACTATGTAATACAGAAGAGAACACAGCCTATATCCCTGCAGCCTCCTCACTATGTAATACAGAAGAGAACACAGCCTATATCCCTGCAGCCTCCTCACTATGTAATACAGAAGAGAACACAGCCTATATCCCTGCAGCCTCCTCACTATGTAATACAGAAGAGAACACAGCCTATATCCCAGCAGCCTCCTCACTATGTAATACAGAAGAGAACACAGCCTATATCCCTGCAGCCTCCTCACTATGTAATACAGAGGATAACACAGCCTATATCCCAGCAGCCTCCTCACTATGTAATACAGAAGAGAACATAGACTTTATCCCTGCAGCCTCCTTACTATGTAATACAGAGAACACTGCCTATATCCCAGCAGCCTCCTCACTATGTAATACAGAGAACACAGCCTATATACCAGCAGCCTCCTCACTATGTAATACAGAGAACACGCCTATATCCCTGCAGCCTCCTTACTATGTAATACAGAGAACACACCCTATATCCCAGCAGCCTCCTCACTATGTAATACAGAGAACACAGCCTATATCCCAGCAGCCTCCTCACTATGTAATACAGAAGAGAACACAGACTATATCCCTGCAGCCTCCTCACTATGTAATACAGAAGAGAACACAGCCTATATCCCAGCAGCCTCCTCACTATGTAATACAAAAGAGAACACAGACTATATCCCTGCAGCCTCCTTACTATGTAATACAAAAGAGAACACAGCCTATATCCCTGCAGCCTCCTCACTATGTAATACAAAAGAGAACACAGACTATATCCCTGCAGCCTCCTTACTATGTAATACAAAAGAGAACACAGCCTATATCCCAGCAGCCTCCTCACTATGTAATACAGAAGAGAACACAGACTATATCCCTGCAGCCTCCTCACTATGTAATACAGAAGAGAACACAGCCTATATCCCTGCAGCCTCCTCACTATGTAATACAGAAGAGAACACAGACTTTATCCCAGCAGCCTCCTCACTATGTAATACAGAAGAGAACACAGCCTATATCCCAGCAGCCTCCTCACTATGTAATACAGAAGAGAACACAGACTTTATCCCAGCAGCCTCCTCACTATGTAATACAGAAGAGAACACAGCCTATATCCCAGCAGCCTCCTCACTATGTAATACAGAAGAGAACACAGACTATATCCCAGCAGCCTCCTCACTATGTAATACAGAAGAGAACACAGACTATATCCCAGCAGCCTCCTCACTATGTAATACAGAAGAGAACACAGACTTTATCCCAGCAGCCTACTAACTATGTAATACAGAAGAGAACACAGCCTATATCCCAGCAGCCTCCTCACTATGTAATACAGAAGAGAACACAGCCTATATCCCAGCAGCCTCCTCACTATGTAATACAGAAGAGAACACAGACTATATCCCAGCAGCCTCCTCACTATGTAATACAGAAGAGAACACAGACTATATCCAAGCAGCCTCCTCACTATGTAATACAGAAGAGAACGCAGACTATATCCCTGCAGCCTCCTCACTATGTAATACAGAGAACACAGCCTATATCCCAGCAGCCTCCTCACTATGTAATACAGAAGAGAACACAGCCTATATCCCTGCAGCCTCCTCACTATGTAATACAGAGGAGAACACAGCCTATATCCCTGCAGCCTCCTCACTATGTAATACAGAAGAGAACACAGCCTATATCCCAGCAGCCTCCTCACTATGTAATACAGAAGAGAACACAGTCTATATCCCTGCAGCCTACTCACTATGTAATACAGAAGAGAACACAGACTATATCCCAGCAGCCTCCTCACTATGTAATACAGAGAACACAGTCTATATCCCAGCAGCCTCCTCACTATGTAATACAGAAGAGAACATAGATTATATCCCAGCAGCCTACTCACTATGTAATACAGAGGAGAACACAGCCTTTATCCCTGCAGCCTCCTCACTATGTAATACAGAAGAGAACACAGATTATATCCCAGCAGCCTCCTCACTATGTAATACAGAAGAGAACACAGACTATATCCCAGCAGCCTCCTCACTATGTAATACAGAGAACACACCCTATATTCCAGCAGCCTCCTCACTATGTAATACAGAGGAGAACACAGCCTATATCCCTGCAGCCTCCTCACTATGTAATACAGAAGAGAACACAGCCTATATCCCAGCAGCCTCCTCACTATGTAATACAGAAGAGAACACAGACTATATCCCAGCAGCCTCCTCACTATGTAATACAGAGAACACAGCCTATATCTCTGCAGCCTCCTCACTATGTAATACAGAAGAGAACACAGCCTATATCCCTGCAGCCTCCTCACTATGTAATACAGAAGAGAACACAGCCTATATCCCAGCAGCCTCCTCACTATGTAATACAGAAGAGAACGCAGACTATATCCCAGCAGCCTCCTCACTATGTAATACAGAAGAGAACGCAGACTATATCCCAGCAGCCTCCTCACTATGTAATACAGAAGAGAACACAGCCTATATCCCAGCAGCCTCCTCACTATGTAATACAGAAGAGAACACAGCCTATATAATACAGAAGAGAACACAGCATATATCCCAGTAGCCCCTCCTCACTATGTAATACAGAAGAGAACACAGCCTATATCCCAGCAGCCTCCTCACTATGTAATACAGAAGAGAACACAGCCTATATCCCAGTAGCCCCTCCTCACTATGTAATACAGAAGAGAACACAGACTATATCCCAGCAGCCTACTCACTTTGTAATACAGAGGAGAACACAGACTATATCCCTGCAGCCTCCGCACTATGTAATACAGAAGAGAACACAGACTATATCCCTGCAGCCTCCTCACTATGTAATACAGAAGAGAACACAGACTATATCCCAGCAGCCTCCTCACTATGTAATACAGAAGAGAACACAGACTATATCCCTGCAGCCTCCTCACTATGTAATACAGAAGAGAACACAGACTATATCCCTGCAGCCTCCTCACTATGTAATACAGAAGAGAACACAGACTATATCCCAGCAGCCTCCTCACTATGTAATACAGAAGAGAACACAGCCTATATAATACAGAAGAGAACACAGCATATATCCCAGTAGCCCCTCCTCACTATGTAATACAGAAGAGAACACAGCCTATATCCCAGCAGCCTCCTCACTATGTAATACAGAAGAGAACACAGCCTATATCCCAGTAGCCCCTCCTCACTATGTAATACAGAAGAGAACACAGACTATATCCCAGCAGCCTACTCACTTTGTAATACAGAGGAGAACACAGACTATATCCCTGCAGCCTCCGCACTATGTAATACAGAAGAGAACACAGACTATATCCCTGCAGCCTCCTCACTATGTAATACAGAAGAGAACACAGACTATATCCCAGCAGCCTCCTCACTATGTAATACAGAAGAGAACACAGACTATATCCCAGCAGCCTCCTCACTATGTAATACAGAAGAGAACACAGACTATATCCCTGCAGCCTCCTCACTATGTAATACAGAAGAGAACACAGACTATATTCCAGCAGCCTCCTCACTATGTAATACAGAAGAGAACACAGACTGTATCCCAGCAGCCTCCTCACTATGTAATACAGAGGAGAACACAGACTATATTCCAGCAGCCTCCTCACTATGTAATACAGAGGAGAACACAGACTATATCCCAGCAGCCTCCTCACTATGTAATATAGAGGAGAACACAGACTATATCCCAACAGCGACCTCACTATGTAATACAGAAGAGAACCCAGCCTATATTCCTGCAGCCTCCTCACTATGTAATACAGAGGAGAACACAGCCTATATCCCAGCAGCCTCCTCACTATGTAATACAGAAGAGAACATAGACTATATCCCAGCAGCCTCCTCACTATGTAATACAGAAGAGAACACAGACTATATCCCTGCAGCCTCCTCACTATGTAATACAGAGGAGAACACAGACTATATCCCAGCAGCCTCCTCACTATGTAATACAGAAGAGAACACAGACTATATCCCTGCAGCCTCCTCACTATGTAATACAGAGGAGAACACAGACTATATCCCAGCAGCCTCCTCACTATGTAATACAGAAGAGAACACAGCCTATATCCCAGCAGCCTCCTCACTATGTAATACAGAGAACACAGCCTATATCCCAGCAGCCTCCTCACTATGTAATACAGAAGAGAACACAGCCTATATCCCAGCAGCCTCCTCACTATGTAATACAGAGGAGAACACAGCCTATATCCCTGCAGCCTCCTCACTATGTAATACAAAAGAGAACACAGCCTATATCCCAGCAGCCTCCTCACTATGTAATAGAGGAGAACACAGCCTATATTCATGCAGCCTCCTCACTATGTAATACAGAAGAGAACACATCCTATATCCCAGCAGCCTCCTCACTATGTAATACAGAAGAGAACACAGCCTATATCACAGCAGCCTCCTCACTATGTAATACAGAAAAGAACACAGACTTTATCCCAGCAGCCTACTAACTATGTAATACAGAAGAGAACACAGCCTATATCCCTGCAGCCTCCTCACTATGTAATACAGAAGAGAACACAGACTATATCCCTGCAGCCTCCTCACTATGTAATACAGAAGAGAACACAGACTATATCCCAGCAGCCTCCTCACTATGTAATACAGAGAACACAGCCTATATCCCAGCAGCCTCCTCACTATGTAATACAGAAGAGAACACAGCCTATATCCCTGCAGCCTCCTCACTATGTAATACAGAGGAGAACACAGCCTATATCCCTGCAGCCTCCTCACTATGTAATACAGAAGAGAACACAGACTATATCCCAGCAGCCTCCTCACTATGTAATACAGAAGAGAACGCAGACTATATCCCAGCAGCCTACTCACTTTGTAATACAGAGGAGAACACAGACTATATCCCAGCAGCCTCCTCACTATGTAATACAGAAGAGAACACAGACTATATCCCTGCAGCCTCCTCACTATGCAACACAGAAGAGAACACAGCCTATATCCCAGCAGCCTCCTCACTATGTAATACAGAAGAGAACACAGACTATATCCCAGCAGCCTCCTCACTATGTAATACAGAGGAGAACACAGACTATATCCCAGCAGCCTCCTCACTATGTAATACAGAAGAGAACACAGCCTATATCCCAGCAGCCTCCTCACTATGTAATACAGAGAACACTGCCTATATCCCAGCAGCCTCCTCACTATGTAATACAGAAGAGAACACAGCCTATATCCCAGCAGCCTCCTCACTATATAATACAGAGGAGAACACAGCCTATATCCCTGAAGCCTCCTCACTATGTAATACAGAGAACACAGACTATATCCCAGCAGCCTCCTCACTATGTAATACAGAAGAGAACACAGCCTATATCCCAGCAGCCTCCTCACTATGTAATACAGAGAACACTGCCTATATCCCAGCAGCCTCCTCACTATGTAATACAGAAGAGAACACAGCCTATATCCCAGCAGCCTCCTCACTATGTAATACAGAAGAGAACACGCCTATATCCCTGCAGCCTCCGCACTATGTAGTACAAGAACACAGCCTATATCCCTGCAGCCTCCGCACTATGTAGTACAAGAACACAGCCTATATCCCTGCAGCCTCCGCACTATGTAATACAAAAGAGAACACAGCCTATATCCCAGCAGCCTCCTCACTATGTAATACAGAGGAGAACACAGCCTATATCCCTGCAGCCTCCTCACTATGTAATACAAAAGAGAACACAGCCTATATCCCTGCAGCCTCCTCACTATGTAATACAGAGGAGAACACAGCCTATATCCCTGCAGCCTCCTCACTATGTAATACAGAAGAGAACACAGACTATATCCCAGCAGCCTCCTCACTATGTAATACAGAAGAGAACACAGACTATATCCCAGCAGCCTACTCACTTTGTAATACAGAGGAGAACACAGACTATATCCCAGCAGCCTCCTCACTATGTAATACAGAAGAGAACACAGACTATATCCCTGCAGCCTCCTCACTATGCAACACAGAAGAGAACACAGCCTATATCCCAGCAGCCTCCTCACTATGTAATACAGAAGAGAACACAGACTATATCCCAGCAGCCTCCTCACTATGTAATACAGAGGAGAACACAGACTATATTCCAGCAGCCTCCTCACTATGTAATACAGAAGAGAACACAGCCTATATCCCTGCAGCCTCCTCACTATGTAATACAGAAGAGAACACAGACTATATCCGCACTATGTAATACAAAAGAGAACACAGCCTATATCCCAGCAGCCTCCTCACTATGTAATACAGAGAACACTGCCTATATCCCAGCAGCCTCCTCACTATGTAATACAGAAGAGAACACAGCCTATATCCCAGCAGCCTCCTCACTATGTAATACAGAGAACACTGCCTATATCCCAGCAGCCTCCTCACTATGTAATACAGAAGAGAACACAGCCTATATCCCAGCAGCCTCCTCACTATGTAATACAGAAGAGAACACGCCTATATCCCTGCAGCCTCCGCACTATGTAGTACAAGAACACAGCCTATATCCCTGCAGCCTCCGCACTATGTAGTACAGAGAACACAGCCTATATCCCTGCAGCCTCCGCACTATGTAATACAGAGAACACGCCTATATCCCTGCAGCCTCCTCACTATGTAATACAGAGAACACAGCCTATATCCCTTCAGCCTCCTTACTATGTAATACAGAAGAGAACACACCTATATCCATGCAGCCTCTTCACTATGTAATACAGAGAACACACCCTATATCCCTGCAGCCTCCTCACTATTTAATACAGAGAACACACCCTATATCCCTGCAGCCTCCTCACTATTTAATACAGAGAACACACCCTATATCCCTGCAGCCTCCTTACTATGTAATACAGAGGAGAACACAGCCTATATCCTTGCAGCCTCCTCACTATGTAATACAGAGAACACTGCCTATATCCCAGCAGCCTCCTCACTATGTAATACAGAGAACACACCCTATATCCCTGCAGCCTCCTTACTATGTAATACAGAGGAGAACACAGCCTATATCCCAGCAGCCTACTCACTATGTAATACAGAGGAGAACACAGCCTATATCCCAGCAGCCTCCTCACTATGTAATACAGAAGAGAACACAGACTATATCCCTGCAGCCTCCTCACTATGCAATACAGAAGAGAACACAGACTATATCCCAGCAGCCTCCTCACTATGTAATACAGAAGAGAACACAGACTATATCCCAGCAGCCTCCTCACTATGTAATACAGAGGAGAACACAGCCTATATCCCAGCAGCCTCCTCACTATGTAATACAGAAGAGAACACACCCTATATCCCTGCAGCCTCCTTACTATGTAATACAGAGGAGAACACAGCCTATATCCCTGCAGCCTCCTCACTATGTAATACAGAAGAGAACACAGACTATATCCCTGCAGCCTCCTCACTATGTAATACAGAAGAGAACGCAGACTATATCCCTGCAGCCTCCTCACTATGTAATACAGAAGAGAACACAGCCTATATCCCTGCAGCCTCCTCACTATGTAATACAGAAGAGAACACAGACTATATCCCTGCAGCCTCCTCACTATGTAATACAGAGGAGAAAACAGCCTATATCCCAGCAGCCCCCTCACTATGTAATACAGAAGAGAACACAGACTATATCCCTGCAGCCTCCTCACTATGTAATACAGAAGAGAACACAGCCTATATCCCTGCAGCCTCCGCACTATGTAATACAGAAGAGAACACAGCCTATATCCCTGCAGCCTCCTCACTATGTAATACAGAAGAGAACACAGCCTATATCCCTGCAGCCTCCTCACTATGTAATACAGAAGAGAACACAGCCTATATCCCTGCAGCCTCCGCACTATGTAATACAGAAGAGAACACAGCCTATATCCCTGCAGCCTCCGCACTATGTAATACAGAAGAGAACACAGCCTATATCCCAGCAGCCTCCTCACTATGTAATACAGACGAGAACACAGACTATATCCTTGCAGCCTCCTCACTATGTAATATAAAAGAGAACACAGACTATATCCCAGCAGCCTCCTCACTATGTAATACAGAAGAGAACACAGCCTATATCCCAGCAGCCTCCTCACTATGTAATACAGAAGAGAACACAGCCTATATCCCAGCAGCCTCCTCACTATGTAATACAGAAGAGAACACAGACTATGTCCCAGCAGCCTCCTCACTATGTAATACAGAAGAGAACACAGACTATATCCCTGCAGCCTCCTCACTATGTAATACAGAAGAGAACACAGACTATATCCCTGCAGCCTCCTTACTATGTAATACAGAAGAGAACAGACTATATCCCTGCAGCCTCCTTACTATGTAATACAGAAGAGAACACAGACTATATCCCAGCAGCCTCCTCACTATGTAATACAGAGAACACTGCCTATATCCCAGCAGCCTCCTCACTATGTAATACAGAAGAGAACACAGCCTATATCCCTGCAGCCTCCTCACTATGTAATACAGAAGAGAACACAGACTATATCCCAGCAGCCTCCTTACTATGTAATACAGAAGAGAACACAGCCTATATCCCTGCAGCCTCCTCACTATGCAACACAGAAGAGAACACAGCCTATATCCCAGCAGCCTCCTCACTATGTAATACAGAAGAGAACACAGACTATATCCCAGCAGCCTCCTCACTATGTAATACAGAAGAGAACACAGACTATATCCCTGCAGCCTCCTCACTATGTAATACAAAAGAGAACACAGACTATATCCCAGCAGCCTCCTCACTATGTAATACAGAAGAGAACACAGACTATATCCCAGCAGCCTCCTCACTATGTAATACAGAGGAGAACACAGCCTATATCCCTGCAGCCTCCTCACTATGTAATACAAAAGAGAACACAGACTATATCCCAGCAGCCTCCTCACTATGTAATACAGAAGAGAACACAGACTATATCCCAGCAGCCTCCTCACTATGTAATACAGAAGAGAACACAGACTATATCCCTGCAGCCTCCTCACTATGTAATAC
Organism: Bufo bufo; assembly: GCF_905171765.1. Taxonomy (NCBI): domain Eukaryota; kingdom Metazoa; phylum Chordata; class Amphibia; order Anura; family Bufonidae; genus Bufo; species Bufo bufo. Next base: position 1,035,730 of record NC_053397.1, on the reverse strand, counting down.
AGAAGAGAACACAGACTATATCCCTGCAGCCTCCTTACTATGTAATACAGAAGAGAACACAGACTATATCCCTGCAGCCTCCTCATTAAGAAATACAGAGAAGTACACAGACTATATCGGTATAGCCTCCACACCAGAGGTAGCAAATTTTTTTTTCTGAAAGAGCAAAAGTAATCATTTTAACTTTTAGAGCAGTATTTATTTATTTATTTTTTATTGTTTTCTTTAAAAAAAAAATTGAAAAGAAACATTTTTTATTTAAAACAACGGAAGAGGTCACCTTAAAGAGGACCTTTCACCGATTCTTACACTATGAACTAAGTATTCATACATGTGGAGCGGCGCCCGGGGATCTCTCTGCACTTACTATTATCCCCGGGCGCCGCTCCGTTCTCCTGCTATGTCCTCCGGTATCTCCGTTCCCTAAGTTATGGTAGGCGGAGTCTGCCCTAGCGCTGGCCAATCGCAGCGCAGAGCTCACAGCCTGGGAGAAAATAACCTCCCAGGCTGTGAGCTCTGCGCTGCGATTGGCCAGCGCTAGGGCAGACTCCGCCTACCATAACTTAGGGACTGGTATCTCCGCCTACTATAACTTAGTGAGCAGAGATACCGGAGGGCATAGCGGCAGAACGGAGCGGCGCCCAGGGATAATAGTAAGTGCAGTGAGATCCCCGGGCGCCGCTCTCCATGTATGTATAGTTAGTTCATAGGGTAAGAATCGGTGAAAGGTCCTCTTTAAGATCTTTTCCAATCATTCCTTCACCCGTTCCATGCTGCCCAAACCCTAAGCCATTTATCGTATGAGCCTCTCTGCCTATACAAGATGGCCTCAATCTTTGATTTTGTTGACTAGGTTCAACCACTGGTTGAAATGCGGAGGGGTGGCTGCAAACCAAGACCTAGAGATCAGGAGACGGGCCAAAAACAACACCCTGGTCAAAAGACACAGTTTTGGCTTCCGGCAATTTAAAGCCATCAGATCCCCAAGGATCCACAGCCCAGACTGGCGAGGAAACTCCATCTGTAGTCGTTGAGCAAAAAAGTCTTGAATTGCTCCCCAATATCTATCTAAAAGGGGGCAATCCCAAAACAGATGGAGATAGTCTGCATTTGGGCTCCCACAACATATGCAATTGGAATGGTTTCGGAATCCTCGCTTCTGAAGCCACACCGGCGTTACATATATCTTGTGCATAATATTGAACTGAACGACTATGTGATTAAAACTAGAAGAAACTAAACCCATATTCTTCAATACACTTTCCCAAGCCTCAAGATAAATTAGGGTAAGCGAGTCTCCAGGACTTTTGTCCAGGAGTGACAATCCAAAAAGCGTGCCTTAGGGCTCTTTCACACTTGCGTTCTTGTCTTCCGGCATAGAGTTCCGTCGTCGGGGCTCTATGCCGGAAGAATCCTGATCAGGATTATCCCCATGCATTCTGAAAGGAGAGAAATCCGTTCAGGATGCATCAGGATGTCTTCAGTTCCGGAACGGAACGTTTTTTGGCCGGAGAAAATACCGCAGCATGCTGCGCTTTTTGCTCTGGTCAAAAATCCTGAACACTTGCCGCAAGGCCGGATCCGGAATTAATGCCCATTGAAAGGCATTAATCCGGATCCGGCCTTAAGCTAAACGTTGTTTCGGCGCATTACCGGATCCGACGTTTAGCTTTTTCTGAATGGTTACCATGGCTCCCAGGACGCTATTAAAGTCCTGTTTGCCATGGTAAAGTGTAGTGGGGAGCGGGGGAGCAGTATACTTACCGTCCGTGCGGCTCCCAGGGCACTTCAGAGTGACGTCATGGCGCCCCACGCACATGGGTGACGTGATCACATGGATCACGTCATCCATGCGCATGGGGCGCTCTGATGTAATTCTGGAGCGCCCCGGGAGCCGCACGGACGGTAAGTATACTGCTCCCCCGCTCCCCACTACTACTATGGCAGCCAGGACTTTAATAGCGTCCTGGCTGCCATAGTAACACTGAACGGATTTTTAAGACGGATCCGTCTTCAAATGCTTTCAGTTCACTTGCGTTGTTACGGATCCGACGGGCACCTCCGGCAAATGGAGTACACGCCGGATCCGGACAACGCAAGTGTGAAAGAGCCCTTAATTAAGTGTTTATAACAATAAGCTATCTTAACCTTTACGTGGTTCTTTTTCTTTATTAAACTGTGCAAAAAACTAGACGTGTCTATACTTAATAACGCTTTATCCGCCATGCTGCAGAGTGCCAATCGTAACTGAAAATATCTAAACCAAACTATTTCACCTGTGTTTTCCTTCTGCGCGATCTCCTCAGAAGCGAGGATCCGACCATCACCGACTACTTGCGCTATATAATGGATGTTCTTAGCCCTCCAATACTGCTGACAATCAAGGTCCTCAAGCATTGGAAGTCTTTGATTTTGCCATAGTGGAGTGCAGACCAGTGAGGATGTAACGGAAAGCCAGCTCCTGATCAATGTCCAGGCCTTGGTAACCAGCTTAGCAAAACTTCTAAACTCCTGCCTCGGACGAAGTAGACATCCTGACTCTAATAGAGTAAAAAAGTCATGAAAGCCAAATTGGTCCACTAATTTCTTACATAGGGGGCTGGTTTCCCACTCATAAAAAAAGGCATAGCTGAGACGCAATGAAATATCCCCTGAAGCTGGGGAGGTTTAAACCCCCCCTGTTCCAGTGGCATTAGAAAGTAGTCCAGTTTCAGCCTTACCTGCTTTCTCCCCAATAGCAAATCCTTAATCATCTTCTCTATCAGATTGAAGAATTTATCCTCTATCCAGACCGGAGAGTTTCGGAGAACATAAAGCAGTTGGGGAAGAACTAACATTTTTACCAAGGAGACCCTATCTCCTCTCGAAAGGGTGAACCGATGCCATATTTTGATTTTAGACCTAATCTTCATCATAACCGGAAGTAGATTAAGTTGGACATAGTCCTGAATATTAGCAGAGATAGTTATCCCCAAGTACTTCATGGAATCCTCGACCCCAAGGTCCAGAGATGGGTTCTCCACTGACCATTGTGACTTATCTATAGGAAGGAGAGTGGTTTTGGACCAGTTGACCTCCAGGCCCGAAAACCTGGAGTACGAATCTACAATCTCCATAACTCTCGGCAGGGTAGTATTGGTCTGTTGCATGAAGAACAGAATATCGTCTGCATATAAGAAGATCCGATCACGATCCCCTGCAATCCCAAATCCAAGAACGCCCAGGACCTGTCTGATTTTTATGGCCAAAAGGTCAATGTATATATTGAATAGGAGTGGCGAGAGAGGACACCCTTGACGGGTACCTCTCTCCAGCATAAAACTCCTGGTCAAGGTCCCATTGATCCTGAGCTTGGCTGCAGGAGATTTGTAGAGCAGACGGACCATGGCTATTCTTCCCATCACCCTCCAGAGGAAGCTCCACTCGATCCTGTCAAAGGCCTTCGTGGCAACTAACGACAAGATCGAGCGGGCAGTCCCCCCGGAGGACTGGATGTTAGCAAACAAACGGTGTATGTTGTAATGGGTACCCCTCCCAGGCATAAACCCATTTTGGTCTAGGTGAATTAGCGATGTGGCCTTCTCACTGTTTACCGCCGGCCCACTGACGTCACGACTAGTATCAACTAGCGTGGGCGCGGCTAAGCTCCATTCAAGTGAACAGAGCTTAGCCCCGCCCACGCTAGTTGATACTAGTCATGACGTCAGTGGGCTGGAGCGCCGCTGCCTTCTCAAACAGCTGATCGGCGGGGGTCCCTGGTGTTGGACCCCCGCCGATCAGAAGCTGATGGTCTATCCAGAGGATAGATCATCAGTTCAAACAAACTGCAGAACCCCTTTAAGTAAAGAAATGGGTCTATAAGCACCCATCTCCAACATATCCTTATCTTTTTTTTAAATTAGAACTATCAGTGCTTCATACATGGAAGTCGGGAGGCCTTCTCCCTTCAACGCCTTTGTAAATACTTCTGAAAGGTACGGGAGGACTATGTCCCCATATTTCCTGTAGAATTCATACGGAAGGCCATCCAACCCTGGGGACGAACTAGCCGATATTGACCCAAGGGCCAAATTAATCTCCTGGATGGAAACCTCCTTTTCCAGGAGGCTCTTCTGGCTTTCTGACAAGATAGGAAAAGAAAGACTATCTAGATATGCGTCCACGAGACTGACCGGCACAGGAGGGGCTGCCCTATAGACCGCGGCAAAGTATTCAGAAAAGGCCTCAGCTATGCCCTCCAAATCTCGCACGATCCTACCATCGGGCCCACGAATACTAGTTATTTCCTTCCTCCTGTTCTCTTGTTGCTTAACTATCCTGGCTAAGAGCCTGCCTGGTCGTCCTGACTCCGAGAAGTGTTTCTGTCCCTTAAAGAACAAGCTATGATGGGCCTTATCAAGGAGAACATTTTTGAGGTCCTGACTGGCTTTCTGAATTTTTTCTCTGTTTTGTTCCGTCTTCTGGATGATGAACTGCTCCGTAGTACTAACTACTAAATCAGTTAATTCCTTCTCTCTTCTCTTAAATGATCCTCTCAATGCAGAAATATTGCTAATAAACAACCCCCTCATATAAGCCTTCAGAGTATCCAATACCGGCTGAAGGGTGGTTGATCTCCCAAAGGAGGTTATCGGTTTTTTAATAAGCTGATGGTCATCCATTATAACCAGCCAATATGGGTTCAATCCAAATAGCAAGTCTGATTTGGCCTGACCTGACCCGACCAGAATTTCTATGGAGAGGGGAGAGTGGTCAGAGAGAGTTCTCAATCCATATTTAACGGATTTAATGTTTCTAATATTATCTCTGTTGGTCAGTGCCAGGTCAATCCTGGACATTGACCTTGCTCGGTTGCTAACACATGAGAAGACCCTCTTTCCCCTCCCCATATACTTCCACACATCCAGAAAGCCCGTCTCCCGACAGAATCGTGACAGCAGCGTCTCAGTCCCACTGATTGTGGTGCTGGGGTCTGCCGTCAGCCTATCCCTACTGGGATCCATCACAACAACCCGACAGTCTGGCCACCGTTCCACAAAGGACAACAGGCAATTGAGGGGGTGCAAGGAGAATGGGGGAGGTATGTAAAAAAAAAAGCAAGGGTATATGGCTGACCCCAGAGTCTGTCCAGGAGTCGGTCAGGACAAAGTCCACTGCGTGGTGCATCAAGACTTACACCCCTGGAATAGCCATTACATTTTGAATGGTAGATCTGTGCTGTCCAGCCCCCCCCCCCCCCCCCAAATGGGGGGTCACCATCTCTGAAAAGTGAGTTTCAACTAAGGCTACTTTCACACTAGCGTTCAGAGCGGGTCCGTCTGGTGTCTGCACAGACGGATCCGCTCCTATAATGCAGACGTTTGGATCCGTTCAGAGCGGGTCCGTCTGGTGTCTGCACAGACGGATCCGCTCCTATAATGCAGACGTTTGGATCCGTTCAGAGCGGGTCCGTCTGGTGTCTGCACAGACGGATCCGCTCCTATAATGCAGACGTTTGGACCCGTTCTGAACGGGTCCGTCTGGTGTCTGCACAGACGGATCCGCTCCTATAATGCAGACGTTTGGATCCGTTCAGAACGGGTCCGTCTGATGTCTGCACAGACGGATCCGCTCCTATAATGCAGACGTTTGGATCCGTTCAGAACGGGTCCGTCTGGTGTCTGCACAGACGGATCCGCTCCTATAATGCAGACGTTTGGATCCGTTCAGAACGGGTCCGTCTGGTGTCTGCACAGACGGATCCGCTCCTATAATGCAGACGTTTGGATCCGTTCAGAGCGGGTCCGTCTGGTGTCTGCACAGACGGATCCGCTCCTATAATGCAGACGTTTGGATCCGTTCAGAACGGGTCCGTCTGGTGTCTGCACAGACGGATCCGCTCCTATAATGCAGACGTTTGGATCCGTTCAGAATGGGTCCGTCTGGTGTCTGCACAGACGGATCCGCTCCTATAATGCAGACGTTTGGATCCGTTCAGAACGGGTCCGTCTGGTGTCTGCACAGACGGATCCGCTCCTATAATGCAGACGTTTGGATCCGTTCAGAACGGGTCCGTCTGATGTCTGCACAGACGGATCCGCTCCTATAATGCAGACGTTTGGATCCGTTCAGAACGGGTCCGTCTGGTGTCTGCACAGACGGATCCGCTCCTATAATGCAGACGTTTGGATCCGTTCAGAGCGGGTCCGTCTGATGTCTGCACAGACGGATCCGCTCCTATAATGCAGACGTTTGGATCCGTTCAGAACGGGTCCGTCTGGTGTCTGCACAGACGGATCCGCTCCTATAATGCAGACGTTTGGATCCGTTCAGAGCGGGTCCGTCTGGTGTCTGCACAGACGGATCCGCTCCTATAATGCAGACGTTTGGATCCGTTCAGAACGGGTCCGTCTGATGTCTGCACAGACGGATCCGCTCCTATAATGCAGACGTTTGGATCCGTTCAGAACGGGTCCGTCTGGTGTCTGCACAGACGGATCCGCTCCTATAATGCAGACGTTTGGATCCGTTCAGAACGGGTCCGTCTGGTGTCTGCACAGACGGATCCGCTCCTATAATGCAGACGTTTGGATCCGTTCAGAGCGGGTCCGTCTGGTGTCTGCACAGACGGATCCGCTCCTATAATGCAGACGTTTGGATCCGTTCAGAACGGGTCCGTCTGATGTCTGCACAGACGGATCCGCTCCTATAATGCAGACGTTTGGATCCGTTCAGAACGGGTCCGTCTGGTGTCTGCACAGACGGATCCGCTCCTATAATGCAGACGTTTGGATCCGTTCAGAACGGGTCCGTCTGGTGTCTGCACAGACGGATCCGCTCCTATAATGCAGACGTTTGGATCCGTTCAGAACGGGTCCGTCTGGTGTCTGCACAGACGGATCCGCTCCTATAATGCAGACGTTTGGATCCGTTCAGAGCGGGTCCGTCTGATGTCTGCACAGACGGATCCGCTCCTATAATGCAGACGTTTGGATCCGTTCAGAACGGGTCCGTCTGGTGTCTGCACAGACGGATCCGCTCCTATAATGCAGACGTTTGGATCCGTTCAGAGCGGGTCCGTCTGGTGTCTGCACAGACGGATCCGCTCCTATAATGCAGACGTTTGGATCCGTTCAGAGCGGGTCCGTCTGATGTCTGCACAGACGGATCCGCTCCTATAATGCAGACGTTTGGATCCGTTCAGAACGGGTCCGTCTGATGTCTGCACAGACGGATCCGCTCCTATAATGCAGACGTTTGGATCCGTTCAGAGCGGGTCCGTCTGATGTCTGCACAGACGGATCCGCTCCTATAATGCAGACGTTTGGATCCGTTCAGAGCGGGTCCGTCTGATGTCTGCACAGACGGATCCGCTCCTATAATGCAGACGTTTGGATCCGTTCAGAACGGGTCCGTCTGGTGTCTGCACAGACGGATCCGCTCCTATAATGCAGACGTTTGGATCCGTTCAGAACGGGTCCGTCTGGTGTCTGCACAGACGGATCCGCTCCTATAATGCAGACGTTTGGATCCGTTCAGAACGGGTCCGTCTGATGTCTGCACAGACGGATCCGCTCCTATAATGCAGACGTTTGGATCCGTTCAGAGCGGGTCCGTCTGGTGTCTGCACAGACGGATCCGCTCCTATAATGCAGACGTTTGGACCCGTTCTGAACGGGTCCGTCTGATGTCTGCACAGACGGATCCGCTCCTATAATGCAGACGTTTGGATCCGTTCAGAACGGGTCCGTCTGGTGTCTGCACAGACGGATCCGCTCCTATAATGCAGACGTTTGGATCCGTTCAGAACGGGTCCGTCTGATGTCTGCACAGACGGATCCGCTCCTATAATGCAGACGTTTGGATCCGTTCAGAACGGGTCCGTCTGGTGTCTGCACAGACGGATCCGCTCCTATAATGCAGACGTTTGGATCCGTTCAGAACGGGTCCGTCTGGTGTCTGCACAGACGGATCCGCTCCTATAATGCAGACGTTTGGATCCGTTCAGAGCGGGTCCGTCTGGTGTCTGCACAGACGGATCCGCTCCTATAATGCAGACGTTTGGATCCGTTCAGAACGGGTCCGTCTGATGTCTGCACAGACGGATCCGCTCCTATAATGCAGACGTTTGGATCCGTTCAGAGCGGGTCCGTCTGGTGTCTGCACAGACGGATCCGCTCCTATAATGCAGACGTTTGGATCCGTTCAGAACGGGTCCGTCTGATGTCTGCACAGACGGATCCGCTCCTATAATGCAGACGTTTGGATCCGTTCAGAGCGGGTCCGTCTGGTGTCTGCACAGACGGATCCGCTCCTATAATGCAGACGTTTGGATCCGTTCAGAACGGGTCCGTCTGGTGTCTGCACAGACGGATCCGCTCCTATAATGCAGACGTTTGGATCCGTTCAGAACGGGTCCGTCTGGTGTCTGCACAGACGGATCCGCTCCTATAATGCAGACGTTTGGATCCGTTCAGAACGGGTCCGTCTGATGTCTGCACAGACGGATCCGCTCCTATAATGCAGACGTTTGGATCCGTTCAGAACGGGTCCGTCTGGTGACTGCACAGACGGATCCGCTCCTATAATGCAGACGTTTGGATCCGTTCAGAGCGGGTCCGTCTGGTGTCTGCACAGACGGATCCGCTCCTATAATGCAGACGTTTGGATCCGTTCAGAACGGGTCCGTCTGATGTCTGCACAGACGGATCCGCTCCTATAATGCAGACGTTTGGATCCGTTCAGAACGGGTCCGTCTGATGTCTGCACAGACGGATCCGCTCCTATAATGCAGACGTTTGGATCCGTTCAGAACGGGTCCGTCTGGTGTCTGCACAGACGGATCCGCTCCTATAATGCAGACGTTTGGATCCGTTCAGAGCGGGTCCGTCTGGTGTCTGCACAGACGGATCCGCTCCTATAATGCAGACGTTTGGATCCGTTCAGAACGGGTCCGTCTGGTGTCTGCACAGACGGATCCGCTCCTATAATGCAGACGTTTGGATCCGTTCAGAACGGGTCCGTCTGATGTCTGCACAGACGGATCCGCTCCTATAATGCAGACGTTTGGATCCGTTCAGAGCGGGTCCGTCTGGTGTCTGCACAGACGGATCCGCTCCTATAATGCAGACGTTTGGATCCGTTCAGAACGGGTCCGTCTGGTGTCTGCACAGACGGATCCGCTCCTATAATGCAGACGTTTGGATCCGTTCAGAACGGGTCCGTCTGGTGTCTGCACAGACGGATCCGCTCCTATAATGCAGACGTTTGGATCCGTTCAGAACGGGTCCGTCTGATGTCTGCACAGACGGATCCGCTCCTATAATGCAGACGTTTGGATCCGTTCAGAACGGGTCCGTCTGGTGTCTGCACAGACGGATCCGCTCCTATAATGCAGACGTTTGGATCCGTTCAGAACGGGTCCGTCTGATGTCTGCACAGACGGATCCGCTCCTATAATGCAGACGTTTGGATCCGTTCAGAACGGGTCCGTCTGATGTCTGCACAGACGGATCCGCTCCTATAATGCAGACGTTTGGATCCGTTCAGAACGGGTCCGTCTGGTGTCTGCACAGACGGATCCGCTCCTATAATGCAGACGTTTGGATCCGTTCAGAGCGGGTCCGTCTGGTGTCTGCACAGACGGATCCGCTCCTATAATGCAGACGTTTGGATCCGTTCAGAACGGGTCCGTCTGGTGTCTGCACAGACGGATCCGCTCCTATAATGCAGACGTTTGGATCCGTTCAGAACGGGTCCGTCTGGTGTCTGCACAGACGGATCCGCTCCTATAATGCAGACGTTTGGATCCGTTCAGAGCGGGTCCGTCTGGTGTCTGCACAGACGGATCCGCTCCTATAATGCAGACGTTTGGATCCGTTCAGAACGGGTCCGTCTGGTGTCTGCACAGACGGATCCGCTCCTATAATGCAGACGTTTGGATCCGTTCAGAACGGGTCCGTCTGGTGTCTGCACAGACGGATCCGCTCCTATAATGCAGACGTATGGATCCGTTCAGAACGGGTCCGTCTGGTGTCTGCACAGACGGATCCGCTCCTATAATGCAGACGTTTGGATCCGTTCAGAACGGGTCCGTCTGATGTCTGCACAGACGGATCCGCTCCTATAATGCAGACGTTTGGATCCGTTCAGAGCGGGTCCGTCTGGTGTCTGCACAGACGGATCCGCTCCTATAATGCAGACGTTTGGATCCGTTCAGAACGGGTCCGTCTGGTGTCTGCACAGACGGATCCGCTCCTATAATGCAGACGTTTGGATCCGTTCAGAACGGGTCCGTCTGATGTCTGCACAGACGGATCCGCTCCTATAATGCAGACGTTTGGATCCGTTCAGAACGGGTCCGTCTGGTGTCTGCACAGACGGATCCGCTCCTATAATGCAGACGTTTGGATCCGTTCAGAGCGGGTCCGTCTGATGTCTGCACAGACGGATCCGCTCCTATAATGCAGACGTTTGGATCCGTTCAGAACGGGTCCGTCTGGTGTCTGCACAGACGGATCCGCTCCTATAATGCAGACGTTTGGATCCGTTCAGAGCGGGTCCGTCTGGTGTCTGCACAGACGGATCCGCTCCTATAATGCAGACGTTTGGATCCGTTCAGAACGGGTCCGTCTGGTGTCTGCACAGACGGATCCGCTCCTATAATGCAGACGTTTGGATCCGTTCAGAACGGGTCCGTCTGATGTCTGCACAGACGGATCCGCTCCTATAATGCAGACGTTTGGATCCGTTCAGAACGGGTCCGTCTGGTGTCTGCACAGACGGATCCGCTCCTATAATGCAGACGTTTGGATCCGTTCAGAGCGGGTCCGTCTGGTGTCTGCACAGACGGATCCGCTCCTATAATGCAGACGTTTGGATCCGTTCAGAACGGGTCCGTCTGGTGTCTGCACAGACGGATCCGCTCCTATAATGCAGACGTTTGGATCCGTTCAGAGCGGGTCCGTCTGATGTCTGCACAGACGGATCCGCTCCTATAATGCAGACGTTTGGATCCGTTCAGAACGGGTCCGTCTGGTGTCTGCACAGACGGATCCGCTCCTATAATGCAGACGTTTGGATCCGTTCAGAACGGGTCCGTCTGGTGTCTGCACAGACGGATCCGCTCCTATAATGCAGACGTTTGGATCCGTTCAGAACGGGTCCGTCTGATGTCTGCACAGACGGATCCGCTCCTATAATGCAGACGTTTGGATCCGTTCAGAACGGGTCCGTCTGATGTCTGCACAGACGGATCCGCTCCTATAATGCAGACGTTTGGATCCGTTCAGAGCGGGTCCGTCTGATGTCTGCACAGACGGATCCGCTCCTATAATGCAGACGTTTGGATCCGTTCAGAACGGGTCCGTCTGATGTCTGCACAGACGGATCCGCTCCTATAATGCAGACGTTTGGATCCGTTCAGAACGGGTCCGTCTGATGTCTGCACAGACGGATCCGCTCCTATAATGCAGACGTTTGGATCCGTTCAGAACGGGTCCGTCTGATGTCTGCACAGACGGATCCGCTCCTATAATGCAGACGTTTGGATCCGTTCAGAACGGGTCCGTCTGATGTCTGCACAGACGGATCCGCTCCTATAATGCAGACGTTTGGATCCGTTCAGAACGGGTCCGTCTGATGTCTGCACAGACGGATCCGCTCCTATAATGCAGACGTTTGGATCCGTTCAGAACGGGTCCGTCTGATGTCTGCACAGACGGATCCGCTCCTATAATGCAGACGTTTGGATCCGTTCAGAGCGGGTCCGTCTGGTGTCTGCACAGACGGATCCGCTCCTATAATGCAGACGTTTGGATCCGTTCAGAACGGGTCCGTCTGGTGTCTGCACAGACGGATCCGCTCCTATAATGCAGACGTTTGGATCCGTTCAGAGCGGGTCCGTCTGGTGTCTGCACAGACGGATCCGCTCCTATAATGCAGACGTTTGGATCCGTTCAGAGCGGGTCCGTCTGATGTCTGCACAGACGGATCCGCTCCTATAATGCAGACGTTTGGATCCGTTCAGAACGGGTCCGTCTGATGTCTGCACAGACGGATCCGCTCCTATAATGCAGACGTTTGGATCCGTTCAGAACGGGTCCGTCTGATGTCTGCACAGACGGATCCGCTCCTATAATGCAGACGTTTGGATCCGTTCAGAACGGGTCCGTCTGATGTCTGCACAGACGGATCCGCTCCTATAATGCAGACGTTTGGATCCGTTCAGAGCGGGTCCGTCTGGTGTCTGCACAGACGGATCCGCTCCTATAATGCAGACGTTTGGATCCGTTCAGAGCGGGTCCGTCTGGTGTCTGCACAGACGGATCCGCTCCTATAATGCAGACGTTTGGATCCGTTCAGAACGGGTCCGTCTGATGTCTGCACAGACGGATCCGCTCCTATAATGCAGACGTTTGGATCCGTTCAGAACGGGTCCGTCTGATGTCTGCACAGACGGATCCGCTCCTATAATGCAGACGTTTGGATCCGTTCAGAACGGGTCCGTCTGATGTCTGCACAGACGGATCCGCTCCTATAATGCAGACGTTTGGATCCGTTCAGAGCGGGTCCGTCTGGTGTCTGCACAGACGGATCCGCTCCTATAATGCAGACGTTTGGATCCGTTCAGAGCGGGTCCGTCTGGTGTCTGCACAGACGGATCCGCTCCTATAATGCAGACGTTTGGATCCGTTCAGAACGGGTCCGTCTGGTGTCTGCACAGACGGATCCGCTCCTATAATGCAGACGTTTGGATCCGTTCAGAGCGGGTCCGTCTGGTGTCTGCACAGACGGATCCGCTCCTATAATGCAGACGTTTGGATCCGTTCAGAGCGGGTCCGTCTGATGTCTGCACAGACGGATCCGCTCCTATAATGCAGACGTTTGGATCCGTTCAGAACGGGTCCGTCTGATGTCTGCACAGACGGATCCGCTCCTATAATGCAGACGTTTGGATCCGTTCAGAACGGGTCCGTCTGATGTCTGCACAGACGGATCCGCTCCTATAATGCAGACGTTTGGATCCGTTCAGAACGGGTCCGTCTGGTGTCTGCACAGACGGATCCGCTCCTATAATGCAGACGTTTGGATCCGTTCAGAGCGGGTCCGTCTGGTGTCTGCACAGACGGATCCGCTCCTATAATGCAGACGTTTGGATCCGTTCAGAACGGGTCCGTCTGGTGTCTGCACAGACGGATCCGCTCCTATAATGCAGACGTTTGGATCCGTTCAGAACGGGTCCGTCTGGTGTCTGCACAGACGGATCCGCTCCTATAATGCAGACGTTTGGATCCGTTCAGAACGGGTCCGTCTGGTGTCTGCACAGACGGATCCGCTCCTATAATGCAGACGTTTGGATCCGTTCAGAACGGGTCCGTCTGGTGTCTGCACAGACGGATCCGCTCCTATAATGCAGACGTTTGGATCCGTTCAGAACGGGTCCGTCTGATGTCTGCACAGACGGATCCGCTCCTATAATGCAGACGTTTGGATCTGTTCAGAACGGGTCCGTCTGGTGTCTGCACAGACGGATCCGCTCCTATAATGCAGACGTTTGGATCCGTTCAGAACGGGTCCGTCTGGTGTCTGCACAGACGGATCCGCTCCTATAATGCAGACGTTTGGATCCGTTCAGAACGGGTCCGTCTGGTGTCTGCACAGACGGATCCGCTCCTATAATGCAGACGTTTGGATCCGTTCAGAACGGGTCCGTCTGGTGTCTGCACAGACGGATCCGCTCCTATAATGCAGACGTTTGGATCCGTTCAGAACGGGTCCGTCTGATGTCTGCACAGACGGATCCGCTCCTATAATGCAGACGTTTGGATCCGTTCAGAACGGGTCCGTCTGATGTCTGCACAGACGGATCCGCTCCTATAATGCAGACGTTTGGATCCGTTCAGAACGGGTCCGTCTGATGTCTGCACAGACGGATCCGCTCCTATAATGCAGACGTTTGGATCCGTTCAGAGCGGGTCCGTCTGATGTCTGCACAGACGGATCCGCTCCTATAATGCAGACGTTTGGATCCGTTCAGAACGGGTCCGTCTGGTGTCTGCACAGACGGATCCGCTCCTATAATGCAGACGTTTGGATCCGTTCAGAACGGGTCCGTCTGATGTCTGCACAGACGGATCCGCTCCTATAATGCAGACGTTTGGATCCGTTCAGAACGGGTCCGTCTGATGTCTGCACAGACGGATCCGCTCCTATAATGCAGACGTTTGGATCCGTTCAGAACGGGTCCATCTGCATTATAGTTTGACGGATGGATCCGTTTGAAGATTGAGCCATATTGTGTCATCTTTAAACGGATCCGTCCCCATTGACTTCCATTGTAAGTCTGGACGGATCCGCTCGCCTCCGCACGGCCAGGCTGCAAGCAGCGTTCAGGGGTCCGCCGGCTGAGCGGAGCGGAGGCTGAACGCCGCCAGACTGATGCATTCTGAGCGGATCCGCCTCCACTTAGAATGCATTGGGGCAGTACGGATGCGTTCGGGGCCGCTTGTGAGAGCCTTCAAACGGAGCTCACAAGCGGACACCCGAACGCAGGTGGGAAAGTAGCCTAAGCAGACATCCCTCCCGTATCAGGGAAACGTCCGTCTGAACTGAGCCCAACTGTAGAGCCATTTTTTTTTCCGACACACAATATCTCCTGAATTGGAGTTGAGTTACCGGTAGAGGAGGCAGCGGCCCCTTCCTCATCACCATCTACCCCCTCTCTGAATATCATGTCCTCGGGGGGTCCCTCCTGGAAGGAGTCAATGACATTTTTCTTCCCATTCGGGTTTGCTTTCCCTTTAATAGTTGTTTTAACTTGCGGAATGGGGGATTTTAGATACTGTTCCATTTTGTTAACCTCAGCACTTCTCGCCCCACTTTTCACAGATAAGTCCACGGAGCGGCGTTTAGGAGCCATGTTTTTTTCCTTTTTTTCTATTTTTCTTTCTTTCTCCCTCCCTTTTCTTTTTTTTTACCTCTCTTCTTTCCCTTCTCCCTACCTCCCCTCTCTTCCTCCTTTTCATTCCCCCTCCTTTCCTCACTTAGTTCTCTTTCTCCTCAAAACGGATGTTGCAGTGAGGGCAGTGTGAGCCCCCAAATCACGTGGGGGGGGGGGGAAGTACCCCTGAACCAGTAGCCTCACACAGGCCAGGGAACAAGCAAGTCCAGTCCCAGATCAAGAGACGACAGAGATAACAACTATAACGACAGAGTTTAACTATAACTTGTCTGTGGCCCGTCCCTGGGCAGGAACACCGCTACTCAGGCACGCAACAGGTGGCGCACAGTACTCGGCGACAGATGGCGGACAATCCGAGAGGGGTGCAGGCAAGGAGTCCAGCCAAAGAGAGGGGAGCCAGCAGCGGCACAATCAGGGAGGAGATCTTCATCCGGACATGCCGCGCGGAAACATGGGGCAACCCAAGGTAGCATCACGGATCTCCCGACCATCGAAGCAGGCAACATCAGGTATCAGGCGGGCGGCAGAATCCGGGCTGGAGGCGGACCGAGCGGAGGAGCGCAACGTGCGTCCTCACGTCATCACGTCCGGTAGATTTTATAGCAGTATTTTTAGCCGAGGAGGAATACAAAATTATCAGTACGCAATACGAAAGGCCTGGGACCTCTGTCGCAGATTCTGTCAAAAACACCAGGCTAAAAAGCCTTGTATGTAGGACATAGTAACATAGTAACATAGTACATAAGGCCGAAAAAAGACATCTGTCCATCCAGTTCGGCCTGTCATCCTGCAAGTTGATCCAGAGGAAGGAAAAAATAATAATAATAATCTGGAGGTAGAAGCAATTTTCCTCTCTCTAGGGGTGAAAAAATCCTTCCCGACTCCAATCAGGCATCAGAATAACTCCCTGAATCAACGACCCCTCTCTAGTAGCTATAGCCTGTAATATTATTACACTCCAGAAATACATCCAGGCCCCTCCTGAACTTATAGTGAATTCACCATCATCACCTCCTCGGGGAGAGAGTTCCATAGTCTCACCGCTCTTACAGTAAAGAGTCCATAGTCTCACCGCTCTTACAGTAAAGAGTCCATAGTCTCACTGCTCTTACAGTAAAGAGTCCATAGTCTCACCGCTCTTACAGTAAAGAGTCCATAGTCTCACCGCTCTTACAGTAAAGAGTCCATAGTCTCACTGCTCTTACAGTAAAGAGTCCATAGTCTCACTGCTCTTACAGTATAGAGTCCATAGTCTCACTGCTCTTACAGTATAGAGTCCATAGTCTCACTGCTCTTACAGTAAAGAGCCCATAGTCTCACTGCTCTTACAGTAAAGAGTCCATAGTCTCACTGCTCTTACAGTAAAGAGTCCATAGTCTCAGTGCTCTTACAGTATAGAGTCCATAGTCTCACTGCTCTTACAGTAAAGAGTCCATAGTCTCACTGCTCTTACAGTATAGAGTCCATAGTCTCACTGCTCTTACAGTATAGAGCCCATAGTCTCACTGCTCTTACAGTAAAGAGTCCATAGTCTCACTGCTCTTACAGTAAAGATACCATAGTCTCACTGCTCTTACAGTAAAGAGCCCATAGTCTCACTGCTCTTACAGTAAAGAGCCCATAGTCTCACTGCTCTTACAGTAAAGAGTCCATAGTCTCACTGCTCTTACAGTAAAGAGTCCATAGTCTCAGTGCTCTTACAGTAAAGAGTCCATAGTCTCACTGCTCTTACAGTAAAGAGTCCATAGTCTCACTGCTCTTACAGTAAACAGTCCATAGTCTCACTGCTCTTACAGTAAAGAATCCATAGTCTCACTGCTCTTACAGTAAACAGTCCATAGTCTCACTGCTCTTACAGTATAGAGTCCATAGTCTCACTGCCCTTACAGTAAAGAGTCCATAGTCTCACTGCTCTTACAGTATAGAGTCCATAGTCTCACTGCTCTTACAGTAAAGAGTCCATAGTCTCACTGCTGTTACAGTAAAGAGTCCATAGTCTCACTGCTCTTACAGTACAGAGTCCATAGTCTCACTGCTCTTACAGTAAAGAGTCCATAGTCTCACTGCTCTTACAGTATAGAGTCCATAGTCTCACTGCCCTTACAGTAAAGAGTCCATAGTCTCACTGCTCTTACAGTATAGAGTCCATAGTCTCACTGCTCTTACAGTAAAGAGTCCATAGTCTCACTGCTCTTACAGTAAAGAGTCCATAGTCTCACTGCTCTTACAGTACAGAGTCCACAGTCTCACTGCTCTTACTGTAGAGTCCACAGTCTCACTGCTCTTACAGTAAAGAGTCCATAGTCTCACTGCTCTTACTGTAGAGTCCACAGTCTCACTGCTCTTACAGTACAGAGTCCATAGTCTCACTGCTCTTACAGTAAAGAGTCCATAGTCTCACTGCTCTTACAGTATAGAGTCCATAGTCTCACTGCTCTTACAGTATAGAGTCCATAGTCTCACTGCTCTTACAGTATAGAGCCCATAGTCTCACTGCTCTTACAGTAAAGAGTCCATAGTCTCACTGCTCTTACAGTAAAGATACCATAGTCTCACTGCTCTTACAGTAAAGATCCCATAGTCTCACTGCTCTTACAGTAAAGAGCCCATAGTCTCACTGCTCTTACAGTAAAGAGTCCATAGTCTCACTGCTCTTACAGTAAAGAGTCCATAGTCTCAGTGCTCTTACAGTAAAGAGTCCATAGTCTCACTGCTCTTACAGTAAAGAGTCCATAGTCTCACTGCTCTTACAGTAAAGAGTCCATAGTCTCACTGCTCTTACAGTAAAGAGTCCATAGTCTCACTGCTCTTACAGTAAAGAGTCCATAGTCTCACTGCTCTTACAGTATAGAGCCCATAGTCTCACTGCTCTTACAGTAAAGAGTCCATAGTCTCACTGCTCTTACAGTAAAGATACCATAGTCTCACTGCTCTTACAGTAAAGAGCCCATAGTCTCACTGCTCTTACAGTAAAGAGCCCATAGTCTCACTGCTCTTACAGTAAAGAGTCCATAGTCTCACTGCTCTTACAGTAAAGAGTCCATAGTCTCAGTGCTCTTACAGTAAAGAGTCCATAGTCTCACTGCTCTTACAGTAAAGAGTCCATAGTCTCACTGCTCTTACAGTAAACAGTCCATAGTCTCACTGCTCTTACAGTAAAGAATCCATAGTCTCACTGCTCTTACAGTAAACAGTCCATAGTCTCACTGCTCTTACAGTATAGAGTCCATAGTCTCACTGCCCTTACAGTAAAGAGTCCATAGTCTCACTGCTCTTACAGTATAGAGTCCATAGTCTCACTGCTCTTACAGTAAAGAGTCCATAGTCTCACTGCTGTTACAGTAAAGAGTCCATAGTCTCACTGCTCTTACAGTACAGAGTCCATAGTCTCACTGCTCTTACAGTAAAGAGTCCATAGTCTCACTGCTCTTACAGTATAGAGTCCATAGTCTCACTGCCCTTACAGTAAAGAGTCCATAGTCTCACTGCTCTTACAGTATAGAGTCCATAGTCTCACTGCTCTTACAGTAAAGAGTCCATAGTCTCACTGCTCTTACAGTAAAGAGTCCATAGTCTCACTGCTCTTACAGTACAGAGTCCACAGTCTCACTGCTCTTACTGTAGAGTCCACAGTCTCACTGCTCTTACAGTAAAGAGTCCATAGTCTCACTGCTCTTACTGTAGAGTCCACAGTCTCACTGCTCTTACAGTACAGAGTCCATAGTCTCACTGCTCTTACAGTAAAGAGTCCATAGTCTCACTGCTCTTACAGTATAGAGTCCATAGTCTCACTGCTCTTACAGTATAGAGTCCATAGTCTCACTGCTCTTACAGTATAGAGCCCATAGTCTCACTGCTCTTACAGTAAAGAGTCCATAGTCTCACTGCTCTTACAGTAAAGATACCATAGTCTCACTGCTCTTACAGTAAAGAGCCCATAGTCTCACTGCTCTTACAGTAAAGAGCCCATAGTCTCACTGCTCTTACAGTAAAGAGTCCATAGTCTCACTGCTCTTACAGTAAAGAGTCCATAGTCTCAGTGCTCTTACAGTAAAGAGTCCATAGTCTCACTGCTCTTACAGTAAAGAGTCCATAGTCTCACTGCTCTTACAGTAAAGAGTCCATAGTCTCACTGCTCTTACAGTAAAGAGTCCATAGTCTCACTGCTCTTACAGTAAAGAGTCCATAGTCTCACTGCTGTTACAGTAAAGAGTCCATAGTCTCACTGCTCTTACAGTAAAGAGTCCATAGTCTCACTGCTCTTACAGTATAGAGTCCATAGTCTCACTGCCCTTACAGTAAAGAGTCCATAGTCTCACTGCTCTTACAGTATAGAGTCCATAGTCTCACTGCTCTTACAGTAAAGAGTCCATAGTCTCACTGCTGTTACAGTAAAGAGTCCATAGTCTCACTGCTCTTACAGTACAGAGTCCATAGTCTCACTGCTCTTACAGTAAAGAGTCCATAGTCTCACTGCTCTTACAGTATAGAGTCCATAGTCTCACTGCCCTTACAGTAAAGAGTCCATAGTCTCACTGCTCTTACAGTATAGAGTCCATAGTCTCACTGCTCTTACAGTAAAGAGTCCATAGTCTCACTGCTCTTACAGTAAAGAGTCCATAGTCTCACTGCTCTTACAGTACAGAGTCCACAGTCTCACTGCTCTTACTGTAGAGTCCACAGTCTCACTGCTCTTACAGTAAAGAGTCCATAGTCTCACTGCTCTTACTGTAGAGTCCACAGTCTCACTGCTCTTACAGTACAGAGTCCATAGTCTCACTGCTCTTACAGTAAAGAGTCCATAGTCTCACTGCTCTTACAGTATAGAGTCCATAGTCTCACTGCTCTTACAGTAAAGAGTCCATAGTCTCACTGCTCTTACAGTAAAGAGTCCATAGTCTCACTGCTCTTACTGTAGAGTCCATAGTCTCACTGCTCTTACAGTATAGAGTCCATAGTCTCACTGCTCTTACAGTAAAGAGTCCATAGTCTCACTGCTCTTACAGTATAGAGTCCATAGTCTCACTGCTCTTACAGTAAAGAGTCCATAGTCTCACTGCTCTTACAGTAAAGAGTCCACAGTCTGACCGCTCTTACAGTATAGAGCTCCATAGTCTCACTGCTCTTACAGTAAAGAGTCCATAGTCTCACTGCTCTTACAGTATAGAGTCCATAGTCTCACTGCTCTTACAGTAAAGAGTCCACAGTCTGACCGCTCTTACAGTATAGAGCTCCATAGTCTCACTGCTCTTACAGTAAAGAGTCCATAGTCTCACTGCTCTTACAGTAAAAAGTCCACAGTCTCACTGCTCTTACAGTAAAGAGTCCATAGTCTCACTGCTCTTACATTAGAGTCCATAGTCTCACTGCTCTTACAGTATAGAGTCCATAGTCTCACTGCTCTTACAGTATAGAGTCCATAGTCTCACTGCTCTTACAGTATAGAGTCCATAGTCTCACTGCTCTTACAGTAAAGAGTCCATAGTCTCACTGCTCTTACAGTAAAGAGTCCATAGTCTCACTGCTCTTACAGTAAAGAGTCCATAGTCTCACTGCTCTTACAGTTAAGAGTCCATAGTCTCACTGCTCTTACAGTAAAGAGTCCATAGTCTCACTGCTCTTACAGTAAAGAGTCCATAGTCTCACTGCTCTTACAGTAAAGACTCCCATAGTCTCACTGCTCTTACAGTATAGAGTCCATAGTCTCACTGCTCTTACAGTATATAGTCCATAGTCTCACTGCTCTTACAGTAAGGAGTCCATAGTCTCACTGCTCTTACAGTAAAGAGTCCATAGTCTGACTGCTCTTACAGTATAGAGTCTATAATATCACTGCTCTTACAGTAAAGAGTCCATAGTCTCACTGCTCTTACAGTAAAGAGTCCATAGTCTCACTGCTCTTGCAGTAAAGAGCCCATAGTCTCACTGCTCTTACAGTAAAGAGTCCATAGTCTCACTGCTCTTACAGTAAACAGTCCATAGTCTCACTGCTCTTACAGTAAAGAGTCCATAGTCTCACTGCTCTTACAGTAAAGAGTCCATAGTCTCACTGCTCTTACAGTAAAGAGTCCATAGTCTCACTGCTCTTACAGTAAAGAGTCCATAGTCTCACTGCTCTTACAGTAAAGAGTCCATAGTCTCACAGCTCTTACAGTAAAGAGCCCATAGTCTCACTGCTCTTACAGTATAGAGTCCATAGTCTCACTGCTCTTACAGTAAAGAGTCCATAGTCTCACTGCTCTTACAGTAAAGAGTCCATAGTCTCACTGCTCTTACAGTATAGAGTCCATAGTCTCACTGCTCTTACAGTATAGAGTCCATAGTCTCACTGCTCTTACAGTAAAGAGTCCATAGTCTCACTGCTCTTACAGTAAAGAGTCCATAGTCTCACTGCTCTTACTGTAAAGAATCCTCTTCTATGTTTGTGTACAAACCTTCTTTCCTCCAGACGCAGAGGATGTCCCCTCGTCACAGTCACAGTCCTGGGTATAAATAGATGATGGGAGTGATCTCTGTACTGACCCCTGATATATTTATAGTTATTAGATCTCCCCTCAGTCATCTATTTTTCTAAAGTGAATAACCCTAATTTTGATAATCTTTCAGGGTCCTGTAGTTGCCCCATTCCAGTTATTACTTTAGTTGCCCTCCTCTGGACCCTCTCCAGCTCTGCTATGTCTGCCTTGTTCACAGTCATCCATGTGTGGTCTAACTAGTGATGTGTAAAGTGGAAGGACTATGTTCTCATCACCGCCATCTATGCCTCCTCCAAGGTATATAGGGGTGCACTAGAGCTATAAGAGGTGTCCACCTCCTTCTTACGTTTCCTCCTGCCACCCCTCCACTGGACCCGGATCACTTGGTGCTCCACCAATCATCTCTTTTTTACGTCCATTGATTATCCCCCTCATCTGATATCCTTGTATCCTTGATGTAAGGAGCTTTGTTATTGGTCATTTCAGGCACAGGCAGTATCGCTGCGCTGCCTGCGCCGTTCACTGCGCTGATGAATGGCGTATTGGTAAGCCTTAGACTCAGTAGAAAGGCCTGGACAGGCGTCCATGACGCTTCTACAGCTGCTATTGCGACCTCTGTAAGGCACAATACCATGCATCTGCTGAAGGAACACCATGCAATCAACAGGGAGATATCTAATCCTAGTTGAGGAACTTCGGGACAATGCCCTGAAGCTGGTGAAGAACCTTCACTGGTGGCAGTGTGTGTGGTGGGCACACCTGCATGATCCTCCACAGCTGTGTTTTGCAAAATGCAAGAACTGATGACTGCACCCACTTAATCCTCACAATGTGCAGACAAATACAAAAGAGCCAGGCAGCATCCACAATGTCACAGACAAGATCTGAGCGGACAACATGGACAGCAAAAGCCAGAAAATATACACGTGACTGTATAAACACGTCATCCATGGAGGGACACATACAGCACGCTACCCTGACGGACCTGTAATATACATCATCCTGGAACCTTTATATCATGCATCTGTCCCTCTCTTCAGCCATGTACTCCATGAAGAAAGCTCTCACTTCTGAGCTGCTGTAGATTGTGCAGGGCTTGGCGGCAGAAGATGGTGCTCTGCAACACTTCATTCCTGTATGACACATCAGCGTGCTCTGCTCTGTGCACAGAAGTACTCACAGCCCTCTAATCTGCTGATATCCACCTGTTACTCACATCCTCTGACACCTGTAGGTGTCCATAAGCTTGACCCCCCCATTAATTCTATGATGGATTGCTGGCCCAAAAAGTATCTTCCTGTAGCTCCACACTAGACAACAATCTCCACCTGAAGCTCAACACTACCCAATACAAACTCCACCTGAAGCTAAATACTACACAGTACACTTTCCACCTAAAGATCCGTACTACTAGAAACAATCTCCAACTGAAGATCCATACGACCCAATACAAATTCCACCTGAAGATCCGTACTACTCAAAACAATCTCCAACTGAAGATCCATACGACCCAATACAATTTCCACCTGAAGATCCATACGACCCAATACAATCTCCACCTGAAGATCCATACTACCCAATACAAACTCCACATGAAGATCCATACTACCCAATACGATCTCCATCTGAAGATCCATACTACCCAATACAATCTCCACCTGAAGATCCATACGACCCAATACAAATTCCACCTGAAGATCCATACTACCCAATACAAACTCCACATGAAGATCCATACTACCCAATACGATCTCCATCTGAAGATCCATACTACTCAAAACAATCTCCAACTGAAGATCCATACGACCCAATACAATTTCCACCTGAAGATCCATACTACCCAATACAAACTCCACATGAAGATCCATACTACCCAATACGATCTCCATCTGAAGATCCATACTACCCAATACAATCTCCACCTGAAGACCCATACTACCCAATACAAACTCCACCTGAAGACCCATACTACCCAATACAAACTCCACCTGAAGATCCATACTACCCAATACAAACTCCACCTGAAGATCCATACTACCCAATACAAACTCCACCTGAAGATCCATACTACCCAATACAAACTCCACCTGAAGATCCATACTACCCAATACAAACTCCACCTGAAGACCTATACTACCCAATACAAACTCCACCTGAAGATCCATACTACCCAGTACACTTTCCACCTGAAGCCAAATACTACACAGTACACTTTCCACCTAAAGATCCGTATTACCCAAAACAATCTCCAACTGAAGATCCATACTACCAATATATTCTATGCCTGAAGATCAATAATACCCAATACCATCTCCACCAGAAGCTTGATACTCCCAATACATTTTCCACCTGAAGATTCACACTACCCAATACATTCTCCAACTGAAAATCCACAGTACCCAATACAATCTCCACCTGAAGCTTCATACTACCAAAAAAATTACACCTGAAGATCCATAGTGCTCAATGCAATCTCCAGTTGAAGCTTCACACTACAAATACATTCTTCACCTGTAGATCAATACTACCGAATACAATCTCCAACTGAAAATCCACACTACCAATACATTCTACACCTGTAGACCCATACTACCCAATACAAACTCCACCTGAAGCTCCATACTACCCAATACAATCTCCACCTGAAGATTCATATTACCCAATACAATCTCCACCTGAAGATTCATATTACCCAATACAATCTCCACCTGAAGATTCATATTACCCAATACAATCTCCACCTGAAGATTCATATTACCCAATACAATCTCCACCTGAAGCTCCATACCACCCAATACAATCTCCACCTGAGGCTCCATACTACCCAATACAATCTCCACCTGAAGGTTCATATTACACAATACCAATACACTCTCCACCTGAAAATCAATGCTAATCAAAACAATGTCCAACTGAAGATCCACACTACCCAATACAATCTCCACCTGAAGCTACAAACTACCCAATGCAATCTCGAACTGAGGCTCCATACAACCCAAAACAATTTCAACATGAACCTCCGTACTACCAAATACAATCTCCACCTGTAGCTCTAAACTACCAAGGAGAAATCTCCAACTGAATTTCCATTCTACCCAGTACACAACAGAACAATCTCCACCTGAAATTCCATACTACTCACAGTACAATCTCTACCTGAAGCTACGTACAAACCAACACACTCTCCTCCAGAAGCTACAAACTACCCAATGCAATCTCGAACTGTAGCGCCATACAACCCAATACAATCTCCACCTGAAGTTCCACACTACCCAATACAAATCTACACCTGAAGTTCCACACTACCAAATACAATCTCCACCTGAAGCTCCATATTAACCAATAGAGTTTCCACCTGTAGCTCCACACTTTCTAAAACAAGCTGAACCTGAAGCTTTGTACTACTCAATTCAATCTCCACCTGTAGCTCCAAACTACCCAGGAGAAATCTCCTCCTGAAGGTCCATACTACCCAGTATAATCTCCAACCGAAGCTACATACAAACCAATAAAATCTCCTCCTGAAGGTCCATACTACGCAATACAATCTACTCCTGAAGGTCCAAACTAGTCATTATAATCTCGACCTGAAGCTCCATACTACCCAATACAATCTCCACCTGGAAGTTCCTAAGACCCTGTACAATCTCCATTTGTAGTTCCATACTAGCCAGTACATCTGCACAAGTAGCTCCCTACTACCCAATACAATATCCACTTGCAGCTCCATACTCCCCAATACTAAATAGTAAAACACTGAGTAACACTGACATGGAAAAGGAGCTAGGAATTTAAGTGAACAGCAAACTAAGCTGTAGAAACCAGTGTCAGGCAGCTGCTGCCAAGGCCAATAAGATAACAGGGGCATCAAAAGGGGCATAGATGGCAGTGATGAGCACATAGTCCTACCACTTTACACATCACTAGTCAGACCACACATAGAGGACTGTGTACAGTTCTGGGCTCCTGTGAACAAGGCAGACATAGCAGAGCTGGAGAGGGTCCAGAGGAGGGCAACTAAAGTAATAACTGGAATGGGGGGACTACAGGACCCTGAAAGATTATCAAAATTAGGGTTATTCACTTTAGAAAAAAAGACAACTGAGGGGAGATCTAATTACTATAAATATATCAGGGGTCAGTACAGAGATCACTCCCATCATCCATTTATACCCAGGACTGTGAGGAGGGGACATCCTCTGCGTCTGGAGGAAAGAAGGATTGTACACAAACATAGAAGAGGACTCTTTACTGTAAGAGCAGTGAGACTATGGACTCTTTACTGTAAGAGCAGTGAGACTATGGACTCTACTGTAAAAGCAGTCAGGACTATGGACTCTTTACTGTAAGAGCAGTGAGACTATGGACTCTTTACTGTAAGAGCAGTGAGACTATGGACTCTTTACTGTAAGAGCAGTGAGACTATGGACTCTTTACTGTAAGAGCAGTGAGACTATGGACTATACTGTTAGAGCAGTGAGACTATGGACTCTATACTGTAAGAGCAATGAGACTATGGACTCTTTACTGTAAGAGCAGTGAGACTATGGACTCTTTACTGTAAGAGCAGTGAGACTATGGACTCTATACTGTAAGAGCAGTGAGACTATGGACTCTTTACTGTAAGAGCGGTGAGACTATGGACTCTTTACTGTAAGAGCAGTGAGACTATGGACTCTTTACTGTAAGAGCAGTGAGACTATGGACTCTTTACTGTAAGAGCAGTGAGACTATGGACTCTTTACTGTAAGAGCAGTGAGACTATGGACTCTTTACTGTAAGAGCAGTGAGACTATGGACTCTTTACTGTAAGAGCAGTGAGACTATGGACTCTTTACTGTAAGAGCAGTGAGACTATGGACTCTTTACTGTAAGAGCAGTGAGACTATGGACTCTACTGTAAGAGCAGTCAGACTATGGACTCTTTACTTTAAGAGCAGTGAGACTATGGACTATATACTGTAAGAGCAATGAGACTATGGACTCTTTACTGTAAGAGCAGTGAGACTATGGACTCTTTACTGTAAGAGCAGTGAGACTATGGACTCTTTACTGTAAGAGCAGTGAGACTATGGACTCTATACTGTAAGAGCAATGAGACTATGGACTCTTTACTGTAAGAGCAGTGAGACTATGGACTCTTTACTGTAAGAGCAGTGAGACTATGGACTCTTTACTGTAAGAGCAGTGAGACTATGGACTCTTTACTGTAAGAGCAGTGAGACTATGGACTCTTTACTGTAAGAGCAGTGAGACTATGGACTCTTTACTGTAAGAGCAGTGAGACTATGGACTCTTTACTGTTAGAGCAGTGAGACTATGGACTCTTTACTGTAAGAGCAGTGAGACTATGGACTCTATACTGTAAGAGCAGTGAGACTATGGACTCTATACTGTAAGAGCAGTGAGACTATGGACTCTTTACTGTAAGAGCAGTGAGACTATGGACTCTATACTGTAAGAGCAGTCAGACTATGGACTCTATACTGTAAGAGCAGTCAGACTATGGACTCTTTACTGTAAGAGCAGTGAGACTATGGACTCTGTACTGTAAGAGCAGTGAGACTATGGACTCTATACTGTAAGAGCAGTGAGACTATGGACTCTATACTGTAAGAGCAGTGAGACTATGGACTCTTTACTGTAAGAGCAGTGAGACTATGGACTCTTTACTGTAAGAGCAGTGAGACTATGGACTCTTTACAGTAAGAGCAGTGAGACTATGGACTCTTTACTGTAAGAGCAGTGAGACTATGGACTCTATACTGTAAGAGCAGTGAGACTATGGATTCTTTACGGTAAGAGCAGTGAGACTATGGATTCTTTACTGTAAGAGCAGTGAGACTATGGACTCTTTACTGTAAGAGCAGTGAGACTATGGACTCTACTGTAAGAGCAGTGAGACTATGGACTCTTTACTGTAAGAGCAGTGAGACTATGGACTCTTTACTGTAAGAGCAGTGAGACTATGGACTCTTTACTGTAAGAGCAGTGAGACTATGGACTCTACTGTAAGAGCAGTGAGACTATGGACTCTTTACTGTAAGAGCAGTGAGACTATGGACTCTATACTGTAAGAGCAGTGAGACTATGGACTCTATACTGTAAGAGCAGTGAGACTATGGACTCTTTACTGTAAGAGCAGTGAGACTATGGACTCTATACTGTAAGAGCAGTGAGACTATGGACTCTATACTGTAAGAGCAGTGAGACTATGGACTCTATACTGTAAGAGCAGTGAGACTATGGACTCTTTACTGTAAGAGCAGTGAGACTATGGACTCTTTACTGTAAGAGCAGTGAGACTATGGACTCTTTACAGTAAGAGCAGTGAGACTATGGACTCTTTACTGTAAGAGCAGTGAGACTATGGACTCTATACTGTAAGAGCAGTGAGACTATGGATTCTTTACGGTAAGAGCAGTGAGACTATGGATTCTTTACTGTAAGAGCAGTGAGACTATGGACTCTTTACTGTAAGAGCAGTGAGACTATGGACTCTACTGTAAGAGCAGTGAGACTATGGACTCTTTACTGTAAGAGCAGTGAGACTATGGACTCTTTACTGTAAGAGCAGTGAGACTATGGACTCTTTACTGTAAGAGCAGTGAGACTATGGACTCTACTGTAAGAGCAGTGAGATTATGGACTCTTTACTGTAAGAGCAGTGAGACTATGGACTCTTTACTGTAAGAGCAGTGAGACTATGGACTCTATACTGTAAGAGCAGTGAGACTATGGACTCTTTACTGTAAGAGCAGTGAGACTATGGACTCTATACTGTAAGAGCAGTGAGACTATGGACTCTTTACTGTAAGAGCAGTGAGACTATGGACTCTTTACTGTAAGAGCAGTGAGACTATGGACTCTATACTGTAAGAGCAGTGAGACTATGGACTCTTTACTGTAGGAGCAGTGAGACTATGGACTCTTTACTGTAAGAGCAGTGAGACTATGGACTCTACTGTAAGAGCAGTGAGATTATGGACTCTTTACTGTAAGAGCAGTGAGACTATGGACTCTTTACTGTAAGAGCAGTGAGACTATGGACTCTATACTGTAAGAGCAGTGAGACTATGGACTCTTTACTGTAAGGGCTCTTTCACACCTGCGTTATTGTCTTCCGGCATAGAGTTCTGTCGTCGGGGCTCTATGCCGGAAGAATCCTGATCAGGATTATCCCCATGCATTCTGAATGGAGAGTAATCCGTTCAGGATGCATCAGGATGTCTTCAGTTCCGGAACGGAACGTTTGTTGGCCGGAGAAAATACCGCAGCATGCTGCGCTTTTTGCTCCGGCCAAAAATCCGGAACACTTGCCGCAAGGCCGGATCCGGAACTAATGCCCATTGGAAGGCATTGATCCGGATCCGGACTATAAGCTAAACGTCGTTTCGGCGCATTGCCGGAGCCGACATTTAGCTTTTTCAGAGTGGTTACCATGGCTGCCGGGACGCTAAAGTCCTGACAGCCATGGTAAGTGTAGTGGGGAGCGGGGGAGCAGTGTACTTACCTTCCGTGCGGCTCCCCGGGCGCTCCAGAGTGACGTCAGGGCGCCCCAAGCGCATGGATCATGTGATCGCATGGATCACGTCATCCATGCGCATGGGGCGCTCTGACGTCATTCTGGAGCGCCCCGGGAGCCGCACGGACTGTAAGTATACCGCTCCCCCGCTCCCCGCTACTACTATGGCAACCAGGACTTTAATAGCGTCCTGGGTGCCATAGTAACACTGAAAGCATTTGGAAGACGGTTCCGTCTTCAAATGCTTTCAGTACACTTGCGTTTTTCCGGATCCGGCGGGCACCTCCGGCAACGGAAGTGCATGCCGGATCCCAACAACGCAAGTGTGAAAGAGGCCTTAGAGCAGTGATAC
This sequence comes from Bufo bufo, assembly GCF_905171765.1. Lineage (NCBI taxonomy): Eukaryota > Metazoa > Chordata > Amphibia > Anura > Bufonidae > Bufo > Bufo bufo. Next base: position 1,006,436 of record NC_053397.1, on the reverse strand, counting down.
TATGGACTCTGTACTGTAAGAGCAGTGAGACTATGGACTCTGTACTGTAAGAGCAGTGAGACTATGGACTCTTTACTGTAAGAGCAGTGAGACTATGGACTCTATACTGTAAGAGCAGTGAGACTATGGAATCTATACTGTAAGAGCGGTGAGACTATGGATTCTTTACTGTAAGAGCAGTGAGACTATGGACTCTTTACTGTAAGAGCAGTGAGACTATGGATTCTTTACGGTAAGAGCAGTGAGACTATGGATTCTTTACTGTAAGAGCAGTGAGGACTATGGACTCTTTACTGTAAGAGCAGTGAGACTATGGACTCTACTGTAAGAGCAGTGAGACTATGGACTCTTTACTGTAAGAGCAGTGAGACTATGGACTCTTTACTGTAAGAGCAGTGAGACTATGGACTCTTTACTGTAAGAGCAGTGAGACTATGGACTCTACTGTAAGAGCAGTGAGATTATGGACTCTTTACTGTAAGAGCAGTGAGACTATGGACTCTGTACTGTAAGAGCAGTGAGACTATGGACTCTATACTGTAAGAGCAGTGAGACTATGGACTCTATACTGTAAGAGCAGTGAGACTATGGACTCTTTACTGTAAGAGCAGTGAGACTATGGACTCTTTACTGTAAGAGCAGTGAGACTATGGACTCTATACTGTAAGAGCAGTGAGACTATGGGCTCTTTACTGTAAGAGCTGTGAGACTATGGACTCTTTACTGTAAGAGCAGTGAGACTATGGACTCTTTACTGTAAGAGCAGTGAGACTATGGACTCTTTACTGTAAGAGCAGTGAGGACTATGGACTCTTTACTGTAAGAGCAGTGAGACTATGGACTCTTTACTGTAAGAGCAGTGAGACTATGGACTCTTTACTGTAAGAGCAGTGAGACTATGGACTCTATACTGTAAGAGCAGTGAGACTATGGACTCTATACTGTAAGAGCAGTGAGACTATGGACTCTTTACTGTAAGAGCAGTGAGACTATGGACTCTTTACTGTAAGAGCAGTGAGACTATGGACTCTTTACTGTAAGAGCAGTGAGACTATGGACTCTTTACTGTAAGAGCAGTGAGACTATGGACTCCTTACTGTAAGAGCAGTGAGACTATGGACTCCTTACAGTAAGAGCAGTGAGACTATAGACTCTTTACTGTAAGAGCAGTGAGACTGTGGACTCTTTACTGTAAGAGCAGTGAGACTATGGACTCTATACTGTAAGAGCAGTGAGACTATGGACTATATACTGTAAGAGCAGTGAGACTATGGACTCTATACTGTAAGAGCAGTGAGACTATGGACTCTTTACTGTAAGAGCAGTGAGACTATGGACTCTTTACTGTAAGAGCATTGAGACTGTGGACTCTTTACTGTAAGAGCAGTGAGACTATGGACTCTATACTGTAAGAGCAGTGAGACTATGGACTATATACTGTAAGAGCAGTGAGACTATGGACTCTTTACTGTAAGAGCAGTGAGACTATGGACTATATACTGTAAGAGCAGTGAGACTATGGACTCTTTACTGTAAGAGCAGTGAGACTATGGACTCTATACTGTAAGAGCAGTGAGACTATGGACTCTTTACTGTAAGAGCAGTGAGACTATGGACTCTTTACTGTAAGAGCAGTGAGACTATGGACTCTGTACTGTAAGAGCAGTGAGACTATGGACTCTTTACTGTAAGAGCAGTGAGACTATGGACTCTATACTGTAAGAGCAGTGAGACTATGGACTCTTTACTGTGAGAGCAGTGAGACTGTGGACTCTATACTGTAAGAGCAGTGAGACTATGGACTCTATACTGTAAGAGCAGTGAGACTATGGACTCTACTGTAAGAGCAGTGAGACTATGGACTCTATACTGTAAGAGCAGTGAGACTATGGACTCTTTACTGTAAGAGCAGTGAGACTGTGGACTCTATACTGTAAGAGCAGTGAGACTGTGGACTCTTTACTGTAAGAGCAGTGAGACTATGGACTCTTTACTGTAAGAGCAGTGAGACTATGGACTCTTTACAGTAAGAGCAGTGAGACTATGGACTCTTTACTGTAAGAGCAGTGAGACTATGGACTCTTTACTGTAAGAGCAGTGAGACTATGGACTCTTTACTGTAAGAGCAGCGAGACTATGGACTCTATACTGTAAGAGCAGTGAGACTATGGACTCTTTACTGTAAGAGCAGTGAGACTATGGACTCTTTACTGTAAGAGCAGTGAGACTATGGACTCTTTACTGTAAGAGCAGTGAGACTATGGACTCTATACTGTAAGAGCAGTGAGACTATGGAACTCTCTCCCTGAGGAGGTGGTGATGGTGAATTCACTATAAGTTCAGGAGGGGCCTGGATGTATTTCTGGAGCGTAATAATATTACAGGCTATAGCTACTAGAGAGGGGTCGTTGATCCAGGGAGTTATTCTGATTGCCTGATTGGAGTCGGGAAGGAATGGGGAAAATTGTCTTTTACCTCTTTTTTTTGCCTTCCTCTGGATCAACTTGCAGGATAACAGGCAGAACTGGATGGACAAATGTCTTTTTTCGTCCTTATATACTATGTTACTATGTCATTTCCACCTGTAGCTCCTTAAACCCAATAAAAAACCTCAACCGGAAACTTCCTAATACCCTGAACAATCTCCATTTGTAGATCGATACTGCCCAGTACAATCTCCACCTATAGCTCCCTATTATCCAATACAATCTCCACCTGCAGCTATCTACTACATATTACAACCTCTTCCTGAAGTTCCATAATACTGAAAACAATTTCCACCTATAGCTTTGTACTAACCAGTAAGATCTTCACCTGTAGCTCCATACTCCCCAATACAATTTCCATGTGTAGCTCCATAGTACCCAGTACAATCTCCACCTGTAGCTCCTTAGTCCCTAATACAATCTCCACCTAAAGCTCCATACTAACGAATACAATTTCAACCTATAGCTCTGTACTATCCAGTAAGACCTCCACCTGTAGCTCCCTCACACTCAGTACAATCTTCACCTGTAGCTCCCGACTATCCAGTAAAATCATTACCTGTAGCTCCCGACTATCCAGTACAATCATTACCTGTAGCTCCCAACTATCCAGTACAATCTTCACCTGTAGCTCCCGACTACTAGTACAATCATTACCTGTAGCTCCCGACTACTAGTACAATCTTCACCTGTAGCTCCCGACTATCCAGTACAATCTTCACCTGTAGCTCCCGACTACTAGTACAATCATTACCTGTAGCTCCCAACTATCCAGTACAATCATTACCTGTAGCTCCCAACTATCCAGTACAATCTTCACCTGTAGCTCCCGACTACTAGTACAATCATTACCTGTAGCTCCCGACTACTAGTACAATCTTCACCTGTAGCTCCAACTATCCAGTAAAATTATTACCTGTAGCTCCCGACTATCCAGTACAATCTTCACCTGTAGCTCCCGACTACTAGTACAATCATTACCTGTAGCTCCCAACCATCCAGTACAATCATTACCTGTAGCTCCCAACTATCCAGTACAATCTTCACCTGTAGCTCCCGACTACTAGTACAATCATTACCTGTAGCTCCCGACTACTAGTACAATCTTCACCTGTAGCTCCCGACTATCCAGTACAATCTCCACCTGCAGCTCCACACTACCCAATACAATTTCTAGAGTTCTGTACTACCCAGTAAGATCTCCACCTGTAGATCCCTACTACCCAATACAATCTCCACCTGCAGCTTCCGACTACCCAGTACGATCTCCTTCTAAAGGTTCTTGCTACACAGTAAAATCCCCTCCTGTAGATTCCAACTATGATGTATGATCTCCACCTGTAGGTCTACGCTACAATGTCGGACTGTAGCTTCCTACGACCCAGTACAATCACCACCTGAACCTCCCTTCTAACCAATAGTTTTCACCTGTAGCTCCCTACTATCCGGTACAATCTCCACCTGTAGCTCCCTTCTACCCGGTACAATCTCCACCTGTAGCTCCCTACTACCCAGTACAATCTCCACCTGTAGCTCCACAATACCAAAACAATCTCCATCTGCAGCTCCATACTAACCAATACAATGTTCACCTGGAATTTCTAATGCCCTGTACAATCTCCACCCGTAGCTCCCTACTACCCCAGTACAATCTCCACCGTAGCTCCCTACTACCTCAGTACAATCTCCCCCCGTAGCTCCCTACTACCCCAGTACAATCTCCACCCGTAGCTCCCTACTACCCCAGTACAATCTCCACCCATAGCTCCCTACTACCCCAGTACAATCTCCACCCGTAGCTCCCTACTACCCCAGTACAATCTCCACCCGTAGCTCCCTACTACCCCAGTACAATCTCCACCCGTAGCTCCCTACTACCGTACTACAATCTCCACCCGTAGCTCCCTACTACCTCAGTACAATCTCCACCAGTAGCTCCCTACTACCCCAGTACAATCTCCACCCGTAGCTCCCTACTACCCCAGTACAATCTCCACCCGTAGCTCCCTACTACCCATTACAATCTCCACCTGTAGCTCCACAATACCAAAACAATCTCCATCTGCAGCTCCATACTAACCAATACAATGTTCACCTGGAATTTCCTAATGCCCTGTACAATCTCCACCCGTAGCTCCCTACTACCCCAGTACAATCTCCACCGTAGCTCCCTACTACCCCAGTACAATCTCCACCCATAGCTCCCTACTACCCCAGTACAATCTCCACCCGTAGCTCCATACTACCCCAGTACAATCTCCACCCATAGCTCCCTACTACCCCAGTACAATATCCAATTGTAGCTCCCTATTATCCAGTACAATCTACACCTGGAGCTTTCTAATACACTCTACTACTACCTTGTACACTCTCTACCTGTTGCTTCCTGCTACCCTGTACAATATGCATCTATAGCTAACTACTACCCAGTAAACTCTCCACATGTAGTTCCATATTACCCAGTATAATCTCAACCTATAGCTCCCTACTACCCAATACAATCTCCACCTGCAGCTTCCGACTACCCAGTACGATCTCCTTCTAAAGGTTCTTGCTACACAGTAAAATCCCCTCCTGTAGATTCCAACTATGATGTATGATCTCCACCTGTAGGTCTACGCTACAATGTCGGACTGTAGCTTCCTACGACCCAGTACAATCACCACCTGAACCTCCCTTCTAACCAATAGTTTTCACCTGTAGCTCCCTACTACCCGGTACAATCTCCACCTGTAGCTCCCTACTAGCCGGTACAATCTCCACCTGTAGCTCCCTACTAGCCGGTACAATCTCCACCTGTAGCTCCACAATACCAAAACAATCTCCATCTGCAGCTCCACAATACCAAAACAATCTCCATCTGCAGCTCCATACTAACCAATACAATCTTCACCCGGAATTTCCTAATGCCCTGTACAATCTCCACCCGTAGCTCCCTACTACCCCAGTACAATCTCTACCCGTAGCTCCCTACTACCCCAGTACAATCTCCACCCGTAGCTCCCTACTACCCCAGTACAATCTCCACCAGTAGCTCCCTACTACCCCAGTACAATCTCCACCAGTAGCTCCCTACTACCCAGTACAATCTCCACCCGTAGCTCCCTACTACCCCAGTACAATCTCCCCCCGTAACTCCCTACTACCCCAGTACAATCTCCACCCGTAGCTCCCTACTACCCCAGTACAATCTCCACCCGTAGCTCCCTACTACCCAGTACAATCTCCACCATAGCTCCCTACTACCCATTACAATCTCCACCTGTAGCTCCACAATACCAAAACAATCTCCATCTGCAGCTCCATACTAACCAATACAATGTTCACCTGGAATTTCCTAATGCCCTGTACAATCTCCACCCGTAGCTCCCTACTACCCCAGTACAATCTCCACCGTAGCTCCCTACTACCTCAGTACAATCTCCACCCGTAGCTCCCTACTACCCCAGTACAATCTCCACCCGTAGCTCCCTACTACCCCAGTACAATCTCCACCCATAGCTCCCTACTACCCCAGTACAATCTCCACCCGTAGCTCCCTACTACCCCAGTACAATCTCCACCCGTAGCTCCCTACTACCCCAGTACAATCTCCACCCGTAGCTCCCTACTACCGTACTACAATCTCCACCCGTAGCTCCCTACTACCTCAGTATAATCTCCACCCGTAGCTCCCTACTACCCCCAGTACAATCTCCACCCGTAGCTCCCTACTACCCCAGTACAATCTCCACCCGTAGCCTCCCTACTACCCATTACAATCTCCACCTGTAGCTCCACAATACCAAAACAATCTCCATCTGCAGCTCCATACTAAACCAATACAATGTTCACCTGGAATTTCCTAATGCCTGTACAATCTCCACCCGTAGCTCCCTACTACCCCAGTACAATCTCCACCGTAGCTCCCTACTACCCCAGTACAATCTCCACCCATAGCTCCCTACTACCCCAGTACAATCTCCACCCGTAGCTCCATACTACCCCAGTACAATCTCCACCCATAGCTCCTACTACCCCAGTACAATATCCAATTGTAGCTCCCTATTATCCAGTACAATCTACACCTGGAGCTTTCTAATACACTCTACTACTACCTTGTACACTCTCTACCTGTTGCTTCCTGCTACCCTGTACAATATGCATCTATAGCTAACTACTACCCAGTAAACTCTCCACATGTAGTTCCATATTACCCAGTATAATCTCAACCTATAGCTCCCTACTACCCAATACAATCTCCACCTGCAGCTTCCGACTACCCAGTACGATCTCCTTCTAAAGGTTCTTGCTACACAGTAAAATCCCCTCCTGTAGATTCCAACTATGATGTATGATCTCCACCTGTAGGTCTACGCTACAATGTCGGACTGTAGCTTCCTACGACCCAGTACAATCACCACCTGAACTCCCTTCTAACCAATAGTTTTCACCTGTAGCTCCCTACTACCCGGTACAATCTCCACCTGTAGCTCCCTTCTACCCGGTACAATCTCCACCTGTAGCTCCCTACTACCCGGTACAATCTCCACCTGTAGCTCCCTACTAGCCGGTACAATCTCCACCTGTAGCTCCCTACTAGCCGGTACAATCTCCACCTGTAGCTCCACAATACCAAAACAATCTCCATCTGCAGCTCCACAATACCAAAACAATCTCCATCTGCAGCTCCATACTAACCAATACAATCTTCACCCGGAATTTCCTAATGCCCTGTACAATCTCCACCCGTAGCTCCCTACTACCCCAGTACAATCTCCACCCGTAGCTCCCTACTACCCCAGTACAATCTCCACCCGTAGCTCCCTACTACCCCAGTACAATCTCCACCGTAGCTCCCTACTACCCCAGTACAATCTCCACCAGTAGCTCCCTACTACCCCAGTACAATCTCCACCAGTAGCTCCCTACTACCCAGTACAATCTCCACCCGTAGCTCCCTACTACCCCAGTACAATCTCCACCCGTAACTCCCTACTACCCCAGTACAATCTCCACCCGTAGCTCCTACTACCCCAGTACAATTTCCACCCGTAGCTCCCTACTACCCAATACAAACTCCACCTGAAGATCCCTACTACCCCAGTACAATCTCCACCCGTAGCTCCCTACTACCCCAGTACAATCTCCACCGTAGCTCCCTACTACCCCAGTACAATCTCCACCCGTAGCTCCCTACTACCCAGTACAATCTCCACCCGTAGCTCCCTACTACCCCAGTACAATCTCCACCCGTAGCTCCCTACTACCCCAGTACAATCTCCACCCGTAGCTCCCTACTACCCCAGTACAATCTCCACCCGTAGCTCCCTACTCCCCTAGTACAATCTCCACCCGTAGCTCCCTACTACCCCAGTACAATCTCCACCTGTAGCTCCACAATACCAAAACAATCTCCATCTGCAGCTCCATACTAACCAATACAATGTTCACCTGGAATTTCCTAATGCCCTGTACAATCTCCACCCGTAGCTCCCTACTACCCCAGTACAATCTCCACCGTAGCGCCCTACTACCTCAGTACAATCTCCACCCGTAGCTCCCTACTACCCCAGTACAATCTCCACCCGTAGCTCCCTACTACCCCAGTACAATCTCCACCCATAGCTCCCTACTACCCATTACAATCTCCACCTGTAGCTCCACAATACCAAAACAATCTCCATCTGCAGCTCCATACTAACCAATACAATGTTCACCTGGAATTTCCTAATGCCCTGTACAATCTCCACCCGTAGCTCCCTACTACCCCAGTACAATCTCCACCGTAGCTCCCTACTACCCCAGTACAATCTCCACCCATAGCTCCCTACTACCCCAGTACAATCTCCACCCGTAGCTCCATACTACCCCAGTACAATCTCCACCATAGCTCCCTACTACCCCAGTACAATATCCAATTGTAGCTCCCTATTATCCAGTACAATCTACACCCTGGAGCTTTCTAATACACTCTACTACTACCTTGTACACTCTCTACCTGTTGCTTCTGCTACCCTGTACAATATGCATCTATAGCTAACTACTACCCAGTAAACTCTCCACATGTAGTTCCATATTACCCAGTATAATCTCAACCTATAGCTCCCTACTACCCAATATAATCTCCACCTGTAGCTTCATACTACCCAATACAATATTACCCAGTATAATCTCAACCTATAGCTCCCTACTACCCAATACAATCTCCACCGAAGCTCCATACTACCCAATAAAATTTCCACCCATAGCACCGTACTACTGAACAAGATCTCACCTGTAGCTCCCTATACCCAGAAGAATCTATCTGTAGCTCCATACTACCCAAAACAACCTCCACCTATAGCTTATTGCTACCCAGTAAAATCCCCTCATGTACATTCCGACTACGCTGTATGATCTCACCTGTAGGTCCACACTCCCCAGTACAATTTCGGACTGTAGCTCCCTACTACCTGCCCAATCTCATTATGTCCAATCACAACTGAAGGTCCCTTTTACTCTTGGCGCAAAAGCACTGGCGTAGACGGTCCATCAAGTATCAGATGATATTTTTTTATTTACACAAATAAGCACATATACATAAAACAACAACGCGTTTCAGGGAATCGGAGGTCCCCTTCATCAGGTTCCAAAGTTGTAGTGTAAACAGTATACATGTGGGTTTTTAAAACCTTACAAAACCACCCAAAAACTGCATCTGTGGGCTGTCCCATAGGGGTGGGGGCACCCAGAGGTGCTACCTCATTAGCATAAATGTGTATTATTATTATTATTGAGTGTTCATCTGTAAGTCATACATACAAAGTCCCATTATATGCAAGAACAAAAAAAATAGGAGCTGCATTGTGCGGTCACATGATCGCGAGTATAGCGGTCATGTGACCATATCCCGTAAGCTGGGCGGAGATAGACCGCGAGGACACGCGTCAGTGAGGCCGAACCTCCACGTGACCAGTCTCTGGGGGATGTATAGTATGTGCCGGATAAGAGCTGGTCACGTGGTCACAACGCTTGCGGCCACTTGACTCGTTGCCTAGGAGTAAGAACGCCGGCAATCACGGGCGCGTGTCGGGTCAGGATGGGTCACACGACTGCAGCGTTCGCGGTCATGTGACTCATTACCATAGAGCTGGGGGCGCCAGCAGACACAGGCATTCCCCTAGACCTGCTATTCCAATGGAGACATCTTGAAAGAAAAAAAAGACAATATATAAATAAATATAAAAATGAATTGCGTTTTATTACATTTAAATAAAGTGACCTAATTAATATTTTATGCATAAAAGGAAATGGTATTAAAAGAATATATAGATGTACTACATATGAGTAAATAATTAAAAAGTTTAAAAAAATAAGAAAAAGATAAAATAGAAAACATTTGTATTATGTGTATATGAAAAAATGTAAATAATAGAAGCTTTCTGTATACAAAACCAAATTATCTGCGTATTTTCTATATTAAAAAATTCTCTAAAAAGGGGGCTTATGAGGGTTTTCATGGCCTCATTTAGGCCGCATGGATCAATCTCTCGTGGTCTGATGTACTGGACGTCCTTCTGTTGCTGCGGCGGAATTTGTTCTATTGGAGTGATCGTGGAACCAACCTCATCGGCCGCATGTCTGGAGACACTGTGTTTCGGGTACTTCTTTTTGATGTTAGAAGGAGGTTTATTCAGTCTATTCCTCAGCGTTTGGATGGTGCGTCCAACGTCTTGTACATTACACGGACATTCCAGTACATAAATAAGGGGTGGCGTCGCAGTCTAGATTGCAGAGGATAAGGAAAAGACTCCCGCTAACCCTGCTGATAGTCGCACAGGCATCTTGGATGTCCACATTTTCTACTGCCTTCGAGGTCCATTCCATCTGGGTGACCACTAGAATTCGCTATACGACCCATTTTTCTGGGTGCAAGGATATTCTTTAACGTACGTGCTCTTCTACAAGTTGAGCGAGGTACTTCTGGGATGGGGTCTCTCAAGAATATGCCAATGCTTCACCGGGGATGTTTTTATAGCATTAGGATTCAAAGTAGTAATGAAATGATAGCAATATGGGCTATGGTGATGTTTTCTTCTTGTTTCGGTCTAGGGATAAGGCCTTGCAATCAGCGTGGACGCTTTTCTCCTAGCACCGGTGATAATGCTATGAGGGTCCCCCTTTTGGCTAAATCTAGAGGCAAGAATGTCGCACTGTTGGCCAAAATCTGCTTCCAGCGGTTCAATTAGGTCTCATCCTCTTGATATTGCGCTTCCATTTCCCATAGGTGTGTACTGGTGTAGTCAAGGTAACTATTACTGTCCATCTTTTTGAAAAAATGTACGTGTCCGGATTTTGTTGCCATGAGTAAAAATCTCCAATCTAAAAATTCTGTTTTACTCCTGTTGTTTGCCCCTGTGAAGGAGATACCCCAATGGTTAGCATTTAAGATGGGGAATTTCTATAGAACATTGGTCCCCTTCCCAGAGAAAAATCAAGTCATCTATATATCTTCTGAAAAAGATGATGTTTTTAGACCAAAAGCTTGTTCAATAGATGAAGGTGTCCTCGAAAGCACCCATAAAAAGTTCAGCAAAACTCGGTGCAAAATGAGTACCCATAGCGGGCGCCCGTACATGCTGGTAAATAGTCAGGGTGAACTCTGCGCCCCGCTGCTTGGGCATACGGGGGTCTTTGTATAGTGCGGAAACCTCCAGAGTGAGCCCATTTGAGGTCTTTTAGTTGTGCGATGAGGGATGTTGAGTCCTTCACGTAGGATTTGAGATTAAGAACATATTTTTGTAGAAAAATGTCAATGTAGTGAGATAAGTTTCGGGTTAGGGAGGAGACTCCCGAAATGATGCATCGCCAGGGGGATTATTAATATCCTTGTGGATCTTTGGGAGATGGTAGAAAGTAGCCGGTGTTGGTTCCTTTACTAAGATCTATTCATTTTTGCTTAAACCAATTGGGCTGATTTAAATATTGCTCCAAACTCTTCATTATCCTGTGTGGAGGGAGGACATGTGAGGGTAGATGGTCTTTTCCATCTGAGAAGATGTAATCCTCTCTATTCGGAATAACAATACCTCCGCCTTTGTCTGCGTTCACGAGGTCGGTGTAAGATTGTTTGAGGTTATGTTCATTGTTGGGCCACAGAATAGAAGGTACAAATCCGGCATTTGGGCAGATAAAACAATAGAACTTTCCCAGACAAAGCCCCTAAACCCTAAACACCAAGAAGCAGTAGCGGGAAATAAAAGAATCAATGAATCTTTATTTGTACAATATCATAAAATTACATGATTAAAATAAATCTCCTGGTGGATCCAAACGGAAAGTGCACAGAACTATGCTCAACCAGAAAATAAAACCGTACAGATTGTAAATACACCGTACCAGCCGTGATGCCCCGACGCGCGTTTCGCTTAAAGCTTTATCAGGGGGTAAATACTGGCCGCCTCAGCTAATCACATCATGTGTCTCCTTGTGCTCCACGCCACCGATGTAATATACCAGAAGTCACGTTCGAGCGTCTCACGCTGGAACGCACACAATATTCAGACATAATCATATTTATTATCTCCAGTAATAATACACCAAAACGTAGGGAAGTATCGAGAGGGGGTATATAACCCATATGTCCTAGAATATGTATATGGTAATTACCGATAATTAGGCAAACTGTTGAGTCACTTTGGCGTTCCGTGTGGGTCACTTTCACTATGTTTTTGTCTTTTGGGTTATATATTCTACTTGGGTGTGTAGGGTCAGATTTTATATTCTTTTAGATGTTTATTTAGATGTGTTTACAAGGAAGGTCTGTGCTCTCCCCACGACGATCCATTAGAACTAACCAGCTATAGAAAAGGCTATTATTTATTATTTTTTGTATTGTCATCTTCAGCAGTAAAGTAGGTCATTCCCCTTCTCTTTCTTGGATACGTTGAGTACAGTTGCCATCCCTCTAGAATTATTTGCCCCCCACTGTGGAGCGCACACAGATAGGAGAGCTGGTCAGGCCCAGTCGGCATATTCTAGGAGATATGGGTTATATACCCCCTCTCGATACTTCATACGTTTTGGTGTATTATTTACTTGGAGATAATCATATTTGTTAAGTCCGGATATTGTGTGCGTTCAGCATATTACATCGGTGGCGTGGAGCACGAGAGGAGAACATGATGTGATGTGACTAGGTGCGCGGGTCTATAGGGACTCTGAGGCTACCCACTTATTTACCCCCCCGATGAAGCTTCGGGGCGCAGGGCGGTCGCGGCTGGTTCGAGTGTATTTACAATCTATACATTAAGATGCAAAAACAGATTAAATTCATTTATCTTACGCTACCTTTTTACATTAGCGTTTTTGTGGATCCGTCATGGATCTGCAAAAACGCTTCCGTTACCATAATACAACCGTATGCATCCGTCATGAATGGATCCGGTTGTATTATGTCTTCTATAGCCAAGACGGATCCGTCATGAACACCATTGAAAGTCAATGGGAGACGGATCAGTTTTCTATTGTGTCGGAGAAAACGGATCCGTCCCCATTGACTTACATTGTGTGTCAGGATCCGTTTGGCTCCGCGCCAGAGGGCGGACAGAAAAATAATGAAGGCAGCGTTCTGGTGTCCGCCTCCAGAGCGGAATGGAGACGGATCGGAGGCAAACTGACGCATTCTGAGCGGACCCTTTTCCATTCAGAAGGCATTAGGGCAAAACTGATCCGTTTCTGACCGCTGAGCCCTGAACGGATCTCACAAACGGAAAGCCAAAACGCCAGTGTGAAAGTAGCCTCACCCGTTGGACAGAAGGATAGCCCTTTTGATAGTAGTGAAATTTCGGTTTTTGTTACATTGTATCTGGAAAGATTAAAAATACCTGAGGGATGTTGGGAATTGGCCGAATTTACTGTATGGGAAGAGCTTGTAGCTTTCTTTTTGCGTTCCCCTCCCCTGCATCCTCTTCTTGGTTTTTTTCTTTTTGTCGGTTTTCGGCCTAGTGGGTGAAAAAAATTGGCGATGGTGGTAGAATTCTGACTTTTTAGGATCGGATAAACCGCGGTGGGGTTGATCAATGGAGGTAAAGCTAAAAAAAGAGATGGATGTAGAGGGACCTAGTATGGAATGGTCTCCAAGGGAGGCAGTACTGGGGTTACTAGTATGAGGGGTATCATAAGTGGCTTGGGGTCCAGCTCGGATCAGTCTGGTGAATTGGGGACGTACGGGCGTGTATGGTTTGGAGCGAATCTGCTTCTACATCAGAGGATATAGTGAGGATGGACCGAAAACTGAGTCGGGGGTAGATTGAAAGGACCACACCGTGGAAAAAATAGTAGCTGGAGATACAGATGGGGTAGGTCTTTTAACCGGTGCAGATAGGATTGATCTCCCTGAGGTGGGTAACGGAGTATGGAAGTTAGAAGAATCCATGAAAGAGCTGGATGGATGAGAAGGTGTCCACATTGAGTGGATGATCAAGCTGGTGTTCTAGTGGTGAGAAGGTTGGTGAGAAGAGCCGCAAGTACTCCGGGTATGTTGTTGGGGTCTGTGGTGCGCACGTGACCCATAGTGACTGGCGGACCTCTTACGGTCAGTACATGTGTAGCTGGGGTTTCTGGTCTGGTCCATGTAGTGTTCCCTCCGCTGATTGATGGGATCGGGAGTTATTTGCACATAATGAGATTAGTGTCCGGTGCCGCTTCAGCTTCTTCTGATTTCAGCCAGAATTTAATGTTATTAGTGGCAAAATCTGATCTTCATGTGGATGGTTCAGTATGGCATTCACATATATTAAAGGGGTTCTCCGGGCTTATAATATAGATAAATATCCTCAGGATAGGTCATCAATATCAGATCGGCGGGGGTCCGACACCCGGCACCCCCGCCCATCAGCTGTTTGAAGAGGTGGCGTGCTCCTCTTCACCGTTTACCGTCTCGCCGTCGCCTCTGCAGTGGTTAGCAGTGTAATTACACCTAACCGTCCCATTCATTTCAATGGTACAGATCGCTCCTACAAGTGTATGGGAACGATCCGCCCCATTGGGTGTAATTACACTGCTCACCGCTGCAGAGCCGATAGCGAAACGGTAAGCAGCGAAGAGGAGCGCGCCTCCTCTTCAAACAGCTGATGGGCAGGGGTGGCGGGTGTCGGACCCCCACTGATCTGAGATTGATGACCCCTGCCGATCTGAGATTGATGACCCAATTGGGTGTAATTACACTGCTCACCGCTGCAGAGGCGACAGCGAGACGGTCAACAGCGAAGAGGAGCGCGCCTCCTCTTCAAACAGCTGATGGGCAGGGGTGGCGGACCCCCGCTGATCTGATATTGATGACCCCTGCCGATCTGAGATTGATGACCCAATTGGGTGTAATTACACTGCTCACCGCTGCAGAGGCGACAGCGAGACGGTCAACAGCGAAGAGGAGCACGCCTCCTCTTCAAACAGCTGATGGGCAGGGGTGGCGGGTGTCGGACCCCCGCTGATCTGAGATTGATGACCCAATTGGGTGTAATTACACTGCTCACCGCTGCAGAGGCGACAGCGAGAGGGTCAACAGCGAAGAGGAGCGCACTTCCTCTTCAAACAGCTGATGGGCAGGGGTGGCGGGTGTCGGACCCCCGCTGATCTGAGATTGATGACCCCTGCCGATCTGAGATTGATGACCCAATTGGGTGTAATTACACTGCTCACCGCTGCAGAGGCGACAGCGAAACGGTAAGCAGCGAAGAGGAGCGCGCCTCCTCTTCAAACAGCTGATGGGCAGGGGTGGCGGGTGTCGGACCCCCGCTGATCTGAGATTGATGACCCCTGCCGATCTGAGATTGATGACCCAATTGGGTGTAATTACACTGCTCACCGCTGCAGAGGCGACAGCGAAACGGTAAGCAGCGAAGAGGAGCGCGCCTCCTCTTTAAACAGCTGATGGGCAGGGGTGGCGGGTGTCGGACCCCCGCTGATCTGAGATTGATGACCCCTGCCGATCTGAGATTGATGACCCAATTGGGTGTAATTACACTGCTCACCGCTGCAGAGGCGACAGCGAGAGGGTCAACAGCGAAGAGGAGCGCACTTCCTCTTCAAACAGCTGATGGGCAGGGGTGGCGGGTGTCGGACCCCCGCTGATCTGAGATTGATAACGGGAAAACCCCTTTAATCCCTAACTAAATACAAGGTCTTTCTTTTCTCTGATCAGAAGTCTCCTTGCACATTCAAGTAAAAAAGTGTCCCATTCCCTGCAGAAAGCCGTCTCCTCTTTGAGTTATCAATGCGCAGCCTGAGGCCACGAGGGACAATTTGTTCCTGCAAGTTTATGCCAAGAAACGTGGCGTCCAGGCGAGGTTGAATCAATCAGAAGTTTCTCTAATTTATTCATTATAACAATGGTGTATTTGATCTCCATCACAGTCCAGTACATATTTTTCTTTCGAGATGTCTCCATTGGGATAGCAGGGAATGCCCGTGTCTGATGGCGTCCCCAGCTCTATGGTAACGAGTCACGTGGCCGAGCGCACGTGACCTATCCTGACCCGAAAGAAAAGGGTTTGGTACCGTGTTAGCCAGTAGTGAGAAGAGAAACAATATAAAATATTGTAATTTGATATCCTTTAACCCCTTCAAGACCAAGCCAGTTTTCACCATGAAGGACCAAGCCACATGTGTCACTTTATGTGGTAATAACTCGCAATTCTGAGATTGTTTTCTCGTGACATATTGTACTTTATGTTAGTGGTAAATTTGAGTCAATATATTTCACCATTATTTACAAAAAATAAATAACAATTTACTGAAAATGTGGAAAAATTCACAATTTTGAATGTCTGTGCTTTTAAAGCAGATTGCGATACCTCATACAATAGTTATTACTTTACATTCCCCATATGTCTACTTCATGTTTGGATCATTTTATAAATGTCATTTTATTTTTAAAATTTTAGAAGCAATTCTTCAAATTTTTAAGAACATTTCCAAAACCCACTTTTTAAGGACCAGTTCAGGTCTCTGAAGTCACGTTGTGATGCTTACATAATAGAAACCTCCCATAAATGACCCCATTATAGAAACTACACCCCTCAAGGTATTCAAAACTGATTTTACTAACTTTGTTAACCCTTTAAGTGTTCCACAAGAATGAAAGAAAAATGGAGGTGAATTTTTTTTTGGGGGGGGGGGGAGATTTTCCATTTTAATCTATTTTTCCTGTAACACAGCAAGGGTTAACAGCTAAACTAAACTCAATATTTATGGCCCTGATTCTGAAGTTTACAGAAACACCCCATATGTGGTCGTAAACTGCTGTCCGGGCACACGGCAGGGTACAGAATGGAAGGAGCGCCATATGGTTTTTGGAAGGCAGATTTCAATGGTATCATTTTAAGCTGCCATGTCACACTTGAAGCCCCCCAGAGTAGAAACTCCAAAAAAGTGACCCCATTTTGGAAACTACAGGAAAGGTGACAGTTTTATCGTTACTATTTTGGGGTACATATTTTTAATTACTCGATATTACGCTTTTGTGAGGCAAGGTAACCAAAAAATGGCTGTTGTGGCAGTTTTTATTTTTAATTTTTTTACAAAGCATTCCTGACAGGAGAGATCATGTGTTGCTTTTATAGAGAAGGTTGAAACGGACGCGACAATACCAAATATGTTTTTTTGTTGTTTTTTGTTGTTTCCGTTTTACATAAAGCATTTTTGAAAACAAAAATGTTTGTGTGTCTTCATTTTTGAAAGCTATATTTCTTTTGTTTTTCTGCTGATCGTCTTGTGCAGGGGCTCTTTTTTTTGCAGGAAGAGTTGACATTTTTATTGGTACCATTTTTGGGTACATATGATTTTTTTGATAATTCAACATGACACTTTTGGGGCAAAATTACCAAAAAAAACCTATTTTAGTATAATTTTTTATTTATGAACAGCGTTCAACTGAGGGGGTAGATCATGTGATTTTTTTATAGAGCAGGTTTTAATGGACAAGGCAATACCTAATATGTCTACTTTTTTATGTATTTCAGTTTTACACAATAAAAGTATTTTTGAAGAAATAAAATCATGTTTTAGCATCTCTATTTTCTGAAGGCCATTTTTTTTTTACATTTTTGGGAGATTATCTGATGTAGGGGCTCATTTTTTGCAGGAAGAGATGATGATTGGTGTTATTTTGGGTTGCATATGACTTTTCGATCGCTTGGTATTACACATTTTGAGATGAAAGGTGACAAAAAAAATGGCAGTTTTTGCACAGTATTTTTATTTTATTTTATGGTGTTCACCTTAGGGGGTAAGTCATTAATACTTTTATAGAGCAAGTCATTACGGACGTGGAGATACCCAATACGTCTACTTTCTTTTTAAAAATTTCAGTTTTACACTATAAAAGCATTTTTGAAGGAAAAAAATCTTGTTTTAGTGTCTTTATTTTCTGAAAGCCATATTTTTTTTTTAGAATTTGGGCAATTGTCTTAGCTAGTGGCTCATTTTTTGGGGGTTGAGATGAGGGTTTGATTGGTAGTGATCGCTTGGAATTACACTTTTTGTGATGTAAGGTGACAAAAAAAATTGAATTGTTTGCTTAATTTTTTTTTTATGGAGTTCATCTGAGGTGGTAGATTATGTGACATTTTTATAGAGCACGTCGTTATGGATGCGGCAATACCTAATATCTTTTTTTTTGTTTTTAAACACTTTTGTGGTGAGTTTTTTTTTTTTGTATTTTTTCTTTTTTTCACTTTTTAGATTAGTCCCACTGTGGGACTTCACCTTTTCAGGGTTTGATCCCCGTTTCAGTTGAGTACAATACATTCTGTAACGGTCAGCGTCCTGAGAGTTACGGTACCTAGGAGACCATCACTCAGGCTGGATCTCCTGGGCTTCCATAGCTGGCAGGCTCCGATGCCTGTGTAAGGCAATCAGGCCTGCCGTGGCAACCATTGGCCCCCTATCATTGCATCATGGGGGGGGCCGAAGGACATAGAGGGAGCCCCCTCCCTCTGTAAACCCCACACGTGCCACGGTCAGCGCTGATTAAGGGTTAATACCGCATACAGCAATGCCGGCGGATGCAGCAGGGGCCCGGCTATCAGTAACAGCTGGGCCCGTGCTTCTGATGGGGCGGGTACAGCTCCTGCGTCCGCCCCATCACATCATGTACATGCACGTGAGGATGCAGCAAAAAGCCGTATTCCCTCACGTACATGTACGTGAAAAATGCGTGAAGGGGTTAACGTGTAACTAAAATACATGATGTTATAAGGCGAGCTTTCGAGACTCTGAGGTCCATTCCTGGCCTGAAGAAGGGACCTCGCATTATAACGTTACCAATTACGGTAAAGGATATCAAATGACAATATTTTATATTGTTTCTCTTTTGGAGAGATTGCCGGCGTTCTTACTCCTAGGCAACGAGTCAAGTGGCCGCAAGCGTTGTGACCACGTGACCAGCTCTTATCCGGCACATACTATACATCCCCCAGAGACTGGTCACGTGGAGGTTCGGCCTCACTGACGCGTGTCCTCGCGGTCCATCTCCCCCCAGCTTACGGGATCTGGTCACATGACCGCACAATGCAGCTCCTATTTATTTGTTCTTCCATATAATGGGACTTTGTATGTATGACTTACAGATGAACACTCAATAATAACAATACACATTTATGCTAATGAGGTAGCACCTCTGGGTGCCCCCACCCCTATGGGACAGCCCACAGATGCAGTTTTTGGGTGGTTTTGAAAGGTTTAAAAACCCACATGTATACGATTTACACTACAACTTTGGAACCTGATGAAGGGACCTCCGATTCCCTGAAACGCGTTGTTGTTTTATGTATTTGCGCTTATTTGTGTAAATAAAAAAATATCATCTGATACTTGATGGACCGTCGACGCCAGTGCTTTTGCGCCAAAGCAGAATCTTCTTCTCCGTAAGCATCTCTTTGGGGGATTGGGCATCCCACCCTAAAGATATTACCTCTGCGGCTGCACAACTGGTGACCAAAGGTCTTTCTCTAGATGAGACTACAATAGGGTTGTGCCCATCTCTAGCATCTCTACAATCTCATCATTTTCTGATATTTTGTCAAACGTACCCCCCTACTGTGCGCCCCCTCTTCTTTCTTTATTTCCCTCTAACACTGAGCGAAATTTAGGTACAGTACCCCCGCAGCCAGAACTGTTACTCTGCACAATGTCCACTTGAACCTCACTACTAACCAATACTATCTGCACCTGTTACCCCGACTAACCAATACTATCTGCACCTGTGACCCCCTACTAACCAATACTATCTGCACCTGTTACCCCGACTAACCAATACTATCTGCACCTGTTACCCCGACTAACCAATACTATCTGCACCTGTGACCCCCTACTAACCAATACTATCTGCACCTGTGGACCCCCTACTAGCCAATACTATCTGCACCTGTGACCCCCGACTAACCAATACTATCTGCACCTGTTACCCCGACTAACCAATACTATCTGCACCTGTGACCCCCTACTTACCAATACTATCTGCACCTGTTACCCCGACTAACCAATACTATCTGCACCTGTTACCCCGACTAACCAATACTATCTGCACCTGTGACCCCCTACTAGCCAATACTATCTGCACCTGTGACCCCCGACTAACCAATACTATCTGCACCTGTGACCCCCGACTAACCAATACAATCACCACCTGTGACCCCCTACTAACCGATACAATCACCACCTGTGACCCCGACTAACCAATACAATCTGCACCTGTGACCCCCGACTAACCAATACAATCTGCACCTGTGACCCCCTACTAACCGATACAATCTGCACCTGTGACCCCCGACTAACCAATACAATCACCACCTGTGACCACCTACTAACCAATACTATCTGCACCTGTGACCCCCTACTAACCAATACAATCACCACCTGTGACCCCCTACTAACCAATACAATCTGCACCTGTGACCCCCGACTAACCAATACAATCTGCACCTGTGACCCCCTACTAACCGATACAATCTGCACCTGTGACCCCCGACTAACCGATACAATCACCACCTGTGACCCCCGACTAACCGATACAATCACCACCTGTGACCCCCGACTAACCAATACTATCACCACCTGTGACCCCCTACTAACCAATACAATCTGTACCTGTGACCCCCTACTAACCAATACAATCTGCACCTGTGACCCCCTACTAACCAATACAATCTGCACCTGTGACCCCCTACTAACCAATACAATCTGTACCTGTGACCCCCTACTAACCAATACAATCTGCACCTGTGACCCCCTACTAACCGATACTATGTGCACCTGTGACCCCCTACTAACCAATACAATCTGCACCTGTGACCCCCGACTAACCAATACAATCTACCTGTGACCCCCTACTAACCAATACAATCTGCACCTGTGACCCCCTACTAACCAATACAATCACCACCTGTGACCCCCTACTAACCAATACAATCTGCACCTGTGACCCCCGACTAACCAATACAATCTGCACCTGTGACCCCCTACTAACCAATACAATCACCACCTGTGACCCCCTACTAACCAATACAATCTGCACCTGTGACCACCTACTAACCAATACAATCTGCACCTGTGACCCCCTACTAACCAATACAATCTGCACCTGTGACCCCCTACTAACCAATACAACCTGCACCTGTGACCCCCTACTAACCGATACAATCTGCACCTGTGACCCCCTACTAACCGATACAACCACCTGTGACCCCCTACTAACCGATACAATCTGCACCTGTGACCCCCTACTAACCAATACAATCTGCACCTGTGACCCCCTACTAACCGATACAATCACCACCTGTGACCCCCTACTAACCGATACAATCTGCACCTGTGACCCCCGACTAACTAATACAATCACCACCTGTGACCCCCTACTAACCAATACAAACACCACCTGTGACCCCCTACTAACCAATACAATCACCACCTGTGACCCCCTACTAACCGATACAATCACCACCTGTGACCCCCTACTAACCAATACAATCTGCACCTGTGACCCCCTACTAACCGATACAATCACCACCTGTGACCCCCGACTAACCAATACAACCTCCACCTGTGACCCCCGACTAACCGATACAACCACCTGTGACCCCCTACTAACCGATACAATCTGCACCTGTGACCCCCTACTAACCAATACAATCACCACCTGTGACCCCCTACTAACCGATACAACCACCTGTGACCCCCTACTAACCGATACAATCTGCACCTGTGACCCCCTACTAAACAATACAATCTGCACCTGTGACCCCTACTAACCAATACAATCTGCACCTGTGACCCCCTACTAACCAATACAATCTGCACCTGTGACCCCCTACTAACCAATACAACCTCCACCTGTGACCCCCTACTAACCAATACAATCTGCACCTGTGACCCCCTACTAACTGATACAATCACCACCTGTGACCCCCTACTAACCGATACAATCTGCACCTGTGACCACCTACTAACCAATACAATCTGCACCTGTGACCCCCTACTAACCAATACTATCACCACATGTGACCCCCTACTAACCAATACAATCTGCACCTGTGACCACCTACTAACCAGTACAATCTGCACCTGTGACCCCCGACTAACCAATACAATCACCACCTGTGACCCCCGACTAACCAATACTATCACCACCTGTGACCCCCTACTAACCAATACAATCTGCACCTGTGACCCCCTACTAACTGATACAATCACCACCTGTGACCCCCTACTAACCGATACAATCTGCACCTGTGACCACCTACTAACCAATACAATCTGCACCTGTGACCCCCGACTAACCAATACTATCACCACATGTGACCCCCTACTAACCAATACAATCTGCACCTGTGACCACCTACTAACCAGTACAATCTGCACCTGTGACCCCCGACTAACCAATACAACCTCCACCTGTGACCCCCTACTAACCAATACAATCTGCACCTGTGACCACCTACTAACCAATACAATCTGCACCTGTGACCCTCTACTAACCGATACAACCTCCACCTGTGACCCCCTACTAACCAATACAATCTGCACCTGTGACCCCCTACTAACCAATACAATCTGCACCTGTGACCCCCGACTAACCGATACAACCACCTGTGACCCCCTACTAACCGATACAATCTGCACCTGTGACCCCCTACTAACCAATACAATCACCACCTGTGACCCCCTACTAACCGATACAACCACCTGTGACCCCCTACTAACCGATACAATCTGCACCTGTGACCCCCTACTAACCAATACAATCTGCACCTGTGACCCCCTACTAACCAATACAATCACCACCTGTGACCCCCTACTAACCAATACAATCTGCACCTGTGACCCCCGACTAACCGATACAATCACCACCTGTGACCCCCGACTAACTGATACAATCACCACCTGTGACCCCCTACTAACTGATACAATCACCACCTGTGACCCCCTACTAACCGATACAATCTGCACCTGTGACCACCTACTAACCAATACAATCTGCACCTGTGACCCCCTACTAACCAATACAATCACCACCTGTGACCCCCTACTAACCAATACAACCTCCACCTGTGACCCCCTACTAACCAATACAATCTGCACCTGTGACCCCCTACTAACCAATACAATCACCACCTGTGACCCCCTACTAACCAATACAATCTGCACCTGTGACCACCTACTAACCGATACAATCTGCACCTGTGACCCTCTACTAACCGATACAACCTCCACCTGTGACCCCCTACTAACCAATACAATCACCACCTGTGACCCCCTACTAACCAATACAATCTGCACCTGTGACCCCCTACTAACCGATACAATCTGCACCTGTGACCCCCTACTAACCGATACAATCTGCACCTGTGACCCCCTACTAAACAATACAATCTGTACCTGTGACCCCCTACTAACGATACAATCACCACCTGTGACCCCCTACTAACGATACAATCACCACCTGTGACCCCCTACTAACCAATACAATCTGCACCTGTGACCCCCTACTAACCGATACAATCACCACCTGTGACCCCCTACTAACGATACAATCACCACCTGTGACCCCCTACTAACGATACAATCACCACCTGTGACCCCCTACTAACCGATACAATCTGCACCTGTGACCCCCGACTAACCGATACAATCTGCACCTGTGACCCCCTACTAACCAATACAATCTGCACCTGTGACCCCCGACTAACCAATACAATCACCACCTGTGACCCCCTACTAACCGATACAATCCCCCCTGTGACCCCTACTAACCGATACAATCCCCACCTGTGACCCCCTACTAACCAATACAATCTGCACCTGTGACCCCCGACTAACCAATACAATCTGCACCTGTGACCCCCGACTAACCAATACAATCTGCACCTGTGACCCCCTACTAACCAATACAATCACCTGTGACCCCCGACTAACCGATACTATGTGCACCTGTGACCCCCTACTAACCAATACAATCCCCACCTGTGACCCCCTACTAACCAATACTATCTGCACCTGTTACCCCGACTAACCAATACTATCTGCACCTGTGACCCCCTACTAACCAATACTATCTGCACCTGTTACCCCCGACTAACCAATACAATCACCACCTGTGACCCCCGACTAACCAATACAATCACCACCTGTGACCCCCTACTAACCAATACAATCTGCACCTGTGACCACCTACTAACCAATACAATCACCACCTGTGACCCCCGACTAACCAATACAATCACCACCTGTGACCCCCGACTAACCAATACAATCGGCACCTGTGACCCCCGACTAACCAATACAACCTCCACCTGTGACCCCCTACTAACCAATACAATCACCACCTGTGACCCCCTACTAACCGATACAATCTGCACCTGTGACCCCCTACTAACCAATACAATCTGCACCTGTGACCCCCTACTAACCAATACAACCTCCACCTGTGACCCCCTACTAACCGATACAATCTGCACCTGTGACCCCTACTAACCAATACAATCTGCACCTGTGACCCCCTACTAACCAATACAATCTGCACCTGTGACCCCCTACTAACCAATACAATCTGCACCTGTGACCCCCTACTAACCAATACAATCACCACCTGTGACCCCCGACTAACCGATACAATCTGCACCTGTGACCCCCTACTAACCAATACAATCACCACCTGTGACCCCCTACTAACCGATACAACCACCTGTGACCCCCTACTAACCGATACAATCTGCACCTGTGACCCCCTACTAACCAATACAATCTGCACCTGTGACCCCCTACTAACCAATACAATCACCACCTGTGACCCCCTACTAACCAATACAATCTGCACCTGTGACCACCTACTAACCGATACAATCTGCACCTGTGACCCTCTACTAACCGATACAACCTCCACCTGTGACCCCCTACTAACCAATACAATCTGCACCTGTGACCCCCTACTAACCGATACAATCTGCACCTGTGACCCCCTACTAACCGATACAATCTGCACCTGTGACCCCCTACTAACCAATACAATCTGTACCTGTGACCCCCTACTAACGATACAATCACCACCTGTGACCCCCTACTAACGATACAATCACCACCTGTGACCCCCTACTAACCAATACTATCTGCACCTGTGACCCCGACTAACCAATACAATCACCACCTGTGACCCCCTACTAACGATACAATCACCACCGTGACCCCCTACTAACGATACAATCACCACCTGTGACCCCCTACTAACCGATACAATCTGCACCTGTTACCCCGACTAACCGATACAATCTGCACCTGTGACCCCCTACTAACCGATACTATGTGCACCTGTGACCCCCGACTAACCGATACAATCTGCACCTGTGACCCCCTACTAACCAATACAATCTGCACCTGTGACCCCCGACTAACCAATACAATCACCACCTGTGACCCCCTACTAACCGATACAATCCCCACCTGTGACCCCCTACTAACCGATACAATCCCCACCTGTGACCCCCTACTAACCAATACAATCTGCACCTGTGACCCCCGACTAACCAATACAATCTGCACCTGTGACCCCCGACTAACCAATACAATCTGCACCTGTGACCCCCTACTAACCAATACAATCACCTGTGACCCCCGACTAACCGATACTATGTGCACCTGTGACCCCCTACTAACCAATACTATCTGCACCTGTGACCCCCTACTAACCAATACTATCTGCACCTGTTACCCCGACTAACCAATACTATCTGCACCTGTGACCCCCTACTAACCAATACTATCTGCACCTGTTACCCCGACTAACCAATACAATCACCACCTGTGACCCCCGACTAACCAATACAATCACCACCTGTGACCCCCTACTAACCAATACAATCTGCACCTGTGACCACCTACTAACCAATACAATCACCACCTGTGACCCCCGACTAACCAATACAATCACCACCTGTGACCCCGACTAACCAATACAATCGGCACCTGTGACCCCCGACTAACCAATACAACCTCCACCTGTGACCCCCTACTAACCAATACAATCACCACCTGTGACCCCCTACTAACCGATACAATCTGCACCTGTGACCCCCTACTAACCAATACAATCTGCACCTGTGACCCCCTACTAACCAATACAACCTCCACCTGTGACCCCCTACTAACCGATACAATCTGTACCTGTGACCCCCTACTAACCAATACAATCTGCACCTGTGACCCCCTACTAACCAATACAATCTGCACCTGTGACCCCCTACTAACCAATACAATCTGCACCTGTGACCCCCTACTAACCAATACAATCACCACCTGTGACCCCCGACTAACCGATACTATGTGCACCTGTGACCCCCGACTAACCAATACAACCTCCACCTGTGACCCCCTACTAACCAATACAATCACCACCTGTGACCCCCTACTAACCAATACAATCTGCACCTGTGACCCCCGACTAACCAATACAATCTGCACCTGTGACCCCCTACTAACCAATACTATCTGCACCTGTGACCCCGACTAACCAATACAATCTGCACCTGTGACCCCCTACTAACCAATACAATCTGCACCTGTGACCCCCTACTAACCGATACAATCTGCACCTGTGACCCCCGCCTAACCAATACAACCTCCACCTGTGACCCCCTACTAACCAATACAATCTGCACCTGTGACCCCCTACTAACCAATACAATCTGCACCTGTGACCCCCGCCTAAACCAATACAACTCACCTGTGACCCCCTACTAACCAATACAATCTGCACCTGTGACCCCCTACTAACCAATACAATCTGCACCTGTGACCCTCTACAACCAATACAATCACACCTGTGACCCCCTACTAACCAATACAATCTGCACCTGTGACCCCACTAACCAATACAATCCACCTGTGACCCCTACTAACCAATACAATCACCACCTGTGACCCCCTACTAACCAATACAATCTGCACCTGTGACCCCCACCTAACCGATACAATCTGCACCTGTGACCCCCTACTAACCAATACAATCTGCACCTGTGACCCCCTACTAACCAATACAATCTGCACCTGTGACCCCCTACTAACCGATACATTCACCACCTGTGACCCCCGACTAACCAATACAATCACCACCTGTGACCCCCTACTAACCAATACAATCTGCACCTGTGACCCCCTACTAACCAATACATCTGCACCACCTGTGACCCCCACTAACCGATACAATCACCACCTGTGACCCCCACTAACCAATACAATCACCACCTGTGACCCCCTACTAACCAATACAATCTGACCTGTGACCCCCTACTAACCATACAATCTGCACCTGTGACCCCCACTAATCAATACAATCACCACCTGTGACCCCCACTAACCAATACAATCTGCACCTGTGACCCCCTACTAACCAATACAATCGCACCTGTGACCCCCTACTAACCAATACAATCGTACCTGTGACCCCCACTAACCAATACAATCTGCACCTGTGACCCCCTACTAAC